>NW_028234405.1:24293022-24298022 GCF_977035675.1 Penaeus japonicus | reverse complement strand
TCATGTCAAGGGGTCCATTTAGAACGATCCTTGAAACTCTCCTTGGCATTTGAGAGATAATCGAGAGTCTGTACCCCGTGATCTCTCTCCTTTCCTGCCATTCTAGGCATGCGAACTTCCTCAATGAAGGTTGATGTCTCTCCAGAGATTCCTCGCATTTTGTTCCTTGGTCAAGTGCGAGACAGATCCTGAGTCTCCCTCTTGAAGGAAATCGGAAGTTCATGGTGTCTTCCCAGGACATCAAACTTCACTCCTGGATCTAGCATCAAGCCTAAATGCTGACTTTTGGAAGTGTCTGACGTTTGGTATAGTAAATTAGTTTATCCATTTTGCTGCAATTTATATTTGACTATCAGTATAATTTCCCAGACACAGCAAAAGTCTAGGAAAATAAAATAACTGATGTTTCTGTTCCAGATCTATGGGGACCTCGACATGACTCGTAGCTTTTTTCTGTTAACTCTGATGCTCTTTCTCCCCTCTCTCTCTCTCTCTCTCTCTCTCTCTCTCTCTCTCTATATATATATATATATATATATATATATATATATATATATATATATATATATATATATATATATATATATATACATATATGCGTGTGTGTGTGTGTGTACAAACAGACAGAGATGGATAGATAAGACAGATCGACAGATACAGAGATATGTATTTGAAAGAGAGAGAGGGGAGGGAGTAACCAGAAGAGAAAAATGTCGAAGCGAGGGCAAGATAGGAAGGGAAGGGAAGTTGCAAATCACCATTTTATGATTATCGCAAACGCAAGATTCTGTTATTCACAGTTCCCGTTTTACGCTTAACACTTTACGCAAGTTACATAAAGATTGTAATAATTATTTAAAAAGAGTAGCTTATTCTTATGTGAGTAATTGCAAATGAAATAAGTGAGAGACTCTCGTTTGTGTGCATTTCAAAACCACATTTTGTTAACGTATAGACGAGCAGCCTTTTATGTGATGTGTAAACTTGCTACATCAACGTCTAAGCTTTTAACATAACCAGTATATACATTTAGATATGCATATACTTTTATTATGAAGTCTGTAAAAAAAATCACACTGAACAATAATGCAATCGCATAATGGCTCCAGCGCTCTAATAAACCACAATGTTCATAATACATGTTTCCATTTCACATGTCCCTAACTAAATTGTTGATCAACTTTATCTATCTCGGAATTGCGGAATAACCTTCAGCTGAGTGAATACACAACGGAGGCGCGATCCAAAGTGAATTTCAAACACTGGTGAAAGTTGAAAGTTGCTGAAAGTGTGAAGCGCAAGACCAAAAAGGTTTTTTCTTCAACATCTGTTTTCCCTTCCCAACTGCAAGGTAGTGATAGAATAATGGAGTAATAATTATGTCTACTAATCTATTCATCCTTGTACCCGCGACGGTGACAAAGCTCCAAAGTTTTGATATCCAACCACGACTATTCATATCATTTTCATTCGGACGTTTCCCTCCTCCCACACACCCTCCCCCTCCCCTCTCCCCCAACCCCTGTGCAAGCGAAAAAAGATCTCCCAAAGAGAATTCCCTGGCTGTCCATTGCGGAAGGAATGAGTCGGTTCTGCATTGCATTACCGCCATTAGTGGGGAGGCCTAATCATCGCCCTCAGAGATTCGACTTTCAGAGCTATTTCCCGGTCCGGAAATGGGTATCCAACATCGCGATGGATATTTGTCTTAACAGTCTCCTTCCGGGCCAGGCGCTTTCTTGCAAGAAGGAGGTGCAATCTCCCATCGGATATACATACCGATGAATAATAAACATAATAAGCAATCTCACCCGGCGGGCGGCCAGGGGTTCCCTGTCCTCGCTTTTCTCTGCTTGCCTGATGAGGGCATCTCATCTCCAATAATATAGTTTTCTTAAAGGATGCATACAAAGAGAAAGTTTTATATATACATATATATATATATATATATATATATATATATATATATATATATATATATATATATACATATATATATAAACATATATATACTCGGCGAGTGCCTCGCTGGTTTAGAGTACAATATTTATATTTGATTTATTTCTGTATTTAATATGATATACAAGCATTCTATACAATCCTCACATATGTATATATGTGTACAGATATATATATATATATATATATATATATATATATATATATATATATATAATACATATATATTGTATATACACAATCACACACACACACACACACACACACACATATATATATTATATATATATATATATATATATATATATATATATTATATATATATATATAAAGAGAGAGAGAGAGATTAAAATAGATATAGATATATGTATGTGTGTGTATGTTTATATATATATATATATATATATATATATATATATATATATATATATATATATATATATATATATATACATATGTGAGGATTGTATAGAATGCTTGTATATTATATTAAATACAGAAATAAATCAAATACAAATATTGTACTCTAAATCAGCAAGGCAATCGCCGGGTCAGAGTAGGTCAACTTTGACTGATAGGTAATTTGCACATAGTTGCCTTCCCAAGTACCTAGACCCTCAAAAAAAGCTTAATACCCTCGACTGCCATCTCTCTTACATTCCAGACTACCTTCCCGAATAACCACCATTGGGGACGGCGGATACGAACCTCTTCCATATAAGCAGGAAAACTGGAACATACAGATAGACCGGGAATCGACTATGCTACCGTTGACACCTGATTTCTCTGCTTGTTTATTCGTGTTGTGATAGTCTTAATACCCTCGATTGTCATGTCTCTTACATTCCAGACTACCTTCCCGCATAACCACCATTGAGGACGGCGGATACGAACCCCTTCCATATAAGCAGGAAATCTAGAACATACAGTTAGACCGGGAATCGACTACGCTGCCGTTGACACCTGATTTCTCCGCTTGTTTATACGTGTTGTGATAGTGTTTATTACTGTGAACATTGTGCTGTAGTGTATATTTCTATCGTGCACCATAAGTTCAGACAATCTAAGTTATGGAATAAACCTGTAATGTTCAAACCCTGTGTCTGGCATCACTACCTTATTTGTGGTGGGCTATTAGTTCCGATAGACTAAGACACCCATCACAATATATATATATATATATATATATATATATATATATATATATATATATAGAGAGAGAGAGAGAGAGAGAGAGAGAGAGAGAGAGAGAGACATACATACATATATATATGTGTGTGTGTGTGTGTGTGTATATATACATATATACATATATATGTATGTATATATACATATATATACATATACATATATATATATATACATATTTATATATGTGTATGTGTGTGTGTGTAAACATCTGTTTAGTTTGGCCAAAATCTATATGAACAAATGCATAACAGAAGCATAAACATTTACTTAAATCGGGAAAGAATACATTATACCTCGATCGATCTACATAATGTAATGTAATTTCCCTCATTGGAAAAACAGTCGAAAACACGTGAAATTGCTCTCAACAAATGCCTTTGGTAATACTAGCCCAATAAATGGCAGCGAATGCAAAACACGAACCTTTTCGTATAAATTCGAGCTCTCGCCGCACGAAAAAGGCAGGCGATCCGAACGAAAGATGATGAAAACAAAAAAGAGGAAAAAGAAAGGAAAATTCTTTAACAAGAAAAAGTGGGCGGAGCTTCTGTTAGATTCTACTTTTATCACCGGCGTTTTTTGTGTTGTCTCCTCGCAGGTTAGTTGACTGGGGTTGTTGCCCGTGTTTCTCCTTCTTCGTCTTCCTCTCTCTCTCTCTCTCTCTCTCTTTCGCTTTCCCTCTCCTAATCCTTCTCCTTCACTTTCACCTTCACTTTCACTTTCACCTTCACCTTTACCTTCCCTTTCCCTTTATCTTCTTCTCTTTCCCATTCCCACTCCCACTCCCAATCCCATTCCCAATCCCACTCCCTCCCTCTACCCCTCTCCCACTCCCACTCCAACTCCCACTCCCACTCCCACTCCCACTCCCACTCCCACTCCCACTCCCACTCCCACTCCCACTCCCACTCCCACTCCCACTCCCACTCCCACTCCCTCCCCCTACCCCACTCCCACTCCCTCTCTCCTAATCCTTCTCCCTCTTCCACTCCCTCTCCCTCAATTTTCACTTTCTTTTTCTCTCTCATTCACATGCACGTACACACTTTTTCTCATATCCTAACTCTCTCTCTCTCTATCTCTATCTCTATCTTTCTCTCTCTCTCTTTCTCCCTCCTTCTCTCCCTCCTTTTCTTCATCCCTCTTTCCCTCCTTCTCTCTCTTCTCTCCCTCCTTCTCTCCCTCCCTCTCTCCCTCCTTCCCTCTCTCCCTTTCCCTCCTTCCGTCTCCCTCCCTCTCCCTCCCTCTCCCTCCCTCTCTCTCTCTCTCTCTCTCCTTCTCCCTCCCTCTCTCTCTAGCCTTACCTCTCTCTCTATATATATATATATCCCTCCCTCTTTCTCTAGCCTTCCCTCTCTCTCTCTCTCTCTCTCCAGCCCTCCCTCCCTCTCCCTAACTCTCTCTCTAGCCTCTCTCTCTCTCTCTCTCTCTCTCTCTCTCTCTCTCTCTCTCTCTCTCTCCCTCTCTCTCTCTCTCTCTCTCTCTCTCTCTCTCTCTCTCTCTCTATCTCTCCCTCTCTCCTCCTCCTCTCTCTCTCTCTAGCCCTCCCTCTCTCTCCCTCTCTCTCTCGCCTTCCCTCTCTCTCTCTCTCTAGCCCTCCCTCCCTCTCCCTCCCTCTCTCTCTCGCCCTCCCTCCCTCTCTCTCTAGCTTTTCCTCCCTCTCCCTCTCTCTCTCTCTAGAGCCCTCCCTCCCTCTCCCTCCCTCTCTCTCTAGCCTTCCCTCCCTCTCTCTCTAGCTTTTCCTCCCTCTCCCTCTCTCTCTCTCTAGCCTTCCCCTCTCTCTCTCTCTAGCCCTCCCTCCCTCTCCCTCCCTCTCTCTCTAGCCTTCCCTCCCTCTCTCTCTAGCTTTT
>NW_028234405.1:24275522-24283022 GCF_977035675.1 Penaeus japonicus | reverse complement strand
GAAAGAAAAAAAATCAGTTAACCGAGGGTGGTATTTGCGGTGCGAAGAAGCCTATGAGAAAAGTATAAATAAAAGGAAAACATGGAAAAGAAGAGAAAAAAGAAGTTCAACAATTCTCAAACATTTGGATTTCATGGCTTTCGAGGTTCTGCCCCCCCCCCTACCCTATACCTTGCTTACCCCGGGTGCTAAGAAAGAGAGGCACGGAGGGAGAGAGGAAGAAAGAAAGAGTAAAAGAAAGGGAGGAAGAGAGAGAGAAAGAGGCTGGGAGGGAGGGAAGGAGGAAGGTGGAAAGACAGAGAAAAAGGAAGGGAGGAAGGGAGAGAGAGACGAAAGAATGGGTGGGAAAGGTGTAGAAGAGAAAAAGAGGGAGAGGGAGAAGTGAGGAATAAGTGAGGAAGGGAAAGGGAGGATTCGACCGTGCACCGCCTTTAAAATGGACACGCTGTTACACCTACAACTACAACTATGAAAATTCCTGTCACTTTTGACTGTTTTTTCTGTCGTTGATGTTGCTCTCGGTATTCGTTTGATTTTCATGGCAGCCGGAAAGGGGGTGTTCAACTCTCCCTATTTTGTCTTTTTTCCATGAATTTGCATAAACACTCATTTTCTCTCTCTCTAACTCTTTCTCTCTGTCTCTCTCTCTCTCTCTCTTTCTCTCTCTTTCTCTCTCTAACTCTCTCTCTCTCTCTCTCTCTCTCTCTCTCTCTCTTTCTCTTTCTCTCTCTCTCTTTCTTTCTCTCGCTCTCTCTCTCGATCTATCTATCTATTTGTATATCTATCTGTCTGTGTGTGTGTGTGTGTGTGTGTGTATGCATGTGTATGTGTATGTGAGTGTGTGTTTGTCCCTGTGCGATGCAATGCATATCCTTAATAGTTTACGAACACAAGATCCTTTTACAGGCAAGGTAATTTAACAAGATTACAGAAGATTAACATTAAGGCGATGGTGGCAGCGGGCGTCGGCTGTTTACTCCGGTTGATGTGATGAGTTTTCTGTCGTTGACGTTCAGAAGAGGAACAAGGTTAGTGCGAGGGACCATTAGGTTGTAGGAACCTCGTTTTGGCGATCACTTGGGAACAACGAGCAGGTTCTATGGTCGAACTGTTGTCAAGGTGACTCGCTTGGGTATGGCTGCTGTTATTGAGCTCTGAGCAATCTTAAACCTTTTAAGTGCTATAGGAAACCAGTGGTTTTAGTCTCTTTGTGATGATTGGAACTGGCTAGGAGACACTTTGAAGCCGTTCGATTATGTTTCGGTGGAATTTGGTGAACAACATTCACATCAATATCGAGTATACAAAGAATTTAACCTCGACTAGGTATAGAGTGTTCTATTTTTTTCAAAATGTTTCATCTCTTTTGGCAAGCTTCTGTGCATCCTATTCGAAATGAAGCTTGTATCTTTATCCAAATGTGAATATTACTAGTATTAACTTGCGTCGGATTCTGGTATCTTTTATAGCGAACTTTACTCTTCAACGTTTAAAAAATTGGGTTGCATTTGGAAATACATGTCAGTAGATACAGGCAGCCCTAATCGCACTTCCTACTTACTGATGAGAAGTTGTGTAATTATCTGAAAGAAGATTACGATCTTCAAGATGCTTAGTAATCTTCGTTTTTCAAAGATGAAAATGAAAGAGATACAATGATTGTTTCTTTCCTTCTTTCTTATTCCGAGACTACAATAACCTATCTCCACGCAGTAATCCAGTTTTTTTCTACTTCAGATTCTTGCGAAAAAAGGAAGTCTCAGAAGAACACCTTCTTGGTAAAGAGATTAGAGCAAACATCAGATCAGATATTGTCTTGGTGGATAGGTCAAGGATTTTCAACATAAGAGATGAGGTAGAAGTTGTAGTTCACAGAGAATCATCTTACTAACACACATACAGCCAGGAATTTCAGATATTAGTGAATGCAAATTCCACCATCGGCTAATTCAATGTCGGAATGTTTTCTTGCCCTTTGAACCTAAGCGTATCTGGAATGAACCTCTGACATGGGTTACTTTGAGATTCACATTTAGTGAGCTGGTACTTTATTAAACTCATTTCTAAACCCATTTACTGATGGAAACTCGTATTGCTAAAAGCAGCATAAACAGGTGGCTTTGGTGTATAATGTGGAGGTCCTCAGCTATGGTTGTACTGTGTTTGAAAGTAACATTATGGAAATACCTTGCTTGATTCAGTGGACATATATATATATGTGTGTGTGTGTGTGTGTGTGTGTGTGTGTGTGTGTGTGTGTATGTATGTATGTATGTATGTATACATATATATATATACCCACATATATATATATATATATGTGTGTGTGTATATTTTTTCTTTCTTTCTTTCTTTTTCTTTTTCTTTTGTTTTTTTGTGCTACTACATACTTTAATTTCATAGCTTCTAATATTTACATTTCTTTCAAGCTATGTGTTCATAGGTGATGCCCTCATTCAAGGAAGAAAGTTGACAGAAAGTTGTGAGCCGGTCTCGAATAACTACATCAAGATGACCACCATGAATATATGTAAAAGGTGAATATCATTACGCAAATTGTTTGCTCCAAGAGGGCCTTGACCTTCTCACAGACACTATCGATCGACTACGTTAACATGTTGGTGGTTGTATCTGTGCGAAGGTCATCAGGTTGTGAGACACGGCCTTGAGTAAGATGATACGGATATTTCAGCACTCCTTTTCTACACTCAGAGGCTATACGTCAGCAATGATATAATCAGTCCTGCAGTCAGCAATGATCTCCTTGGTAGTGACATGAGTTAATGGTTCACATTCAGTTAAGACTCCCTACAGAAAGGACAACCCGCTGGGATATGGTTCTTAACTGTTTTACATGGCACTTGTCTAACCTGACTTTGTTTACTCAGCCTCATCTTCGAGGAAGTCGGGAAAGAGTTGATTTAGATCCAACTGTTCAAGCATAGGAAATGTCCTTGTAGGTTTCGCAGTTCTTTTGCGGTAGAGGTAAGTTGAAGGTACCAATTTTGTTCTTGGCAATTATTTTCCTAAATCTGGATAATCATAAGGCCACTTGAGAATATCAAAAGGAGTTATAAAAGAAGATGGCGGAGGTGGCCACAAAAGGAATCTAATAACCACAAAGAGTAAAGCATCCTCTACTAAGTTGTGTTTTTTTTTTCTCTCTCTCTCTCTCTCTCTCACTTTTGATAATCTTACCTTGATGTGACTCGAGACATACTCATGTTTTGTGTCTTGATCAGTCGCACCCAACCCCGGAATACAGTATGTCACTGGTTTCCTTCTTGGGTGACAGACATGTAGCGATTATCATCCATTTCAGTAAGATATGAACTCAAGATGTCTCTCTCTCTTTCTCTTTCTCTCTCTCACTTTCTCTTTCCCTTTTTCTCTTTCTCTGTCTCTTTCTCTTCCTCTTCCTCTCCTCTCCTCTCTTCTCTCATTTCCTCATTCCATTCGTTCCACCGTCTCTTCCTTCCTCCCTCCTACTCACCCTCTTACACCCCCCTCCTCCCTCCCTCCATCCTTCTTTCCTTCTCTCCTCCCTCCCTCCTTTTCCCCTCCCTCCTTATCTTCTCTCCGGCTCTCCCTCACCCCCTTCTTCCCTTTCCCTCTCCCTCTCTCTTATTCTCTCTTTCCCACCCTCCCTCCCTCCTTTCCTTCCTCCCCCTCCTCCTCTCTCTTGTTGCCTCCCTCCCTCTCTCTTTTAGTCTGCTTGTCGTAAAGATATAATTATTGTTGATAATTAACTCAAAATTACGCCGTAAAATTCGATACGTGGCGCATAAATCACTTGCAAAAATGCCGTCATTGTTGTTTAAATATTATCATAAGCGAAGACATATCGCCGAAAGAGATCCAAGGCATCCCTAAGGAAAAAAAAAAATAGGTCAGGGGATCTTTTCTCTCTCTCTCTCTCTCTCTCTCTCTCTCTCTCTCTCTCTCTCTCTCTCTCTCTCTCTCTCTCTCTCTCTCTCTCTCTCTCTCTCTCTCTCTCTCTCTCTCTCTCTCTCTCTCTCTCTCTCTCTCTCTCTCTCTCTCTCTCTCTCTTTCGTTCTTTTCTTTTTCTTCACTTTTTTTGTTTGCCTTTTTTCTCTTTCTCATACCATCCTTTTTATTTCCGTTCGTTAGAATATTTGTTGGAAACGTATGACTGTAGTAAAAGATAGTCGTGATGTATTGCAGCAATAACATGACTCATTTGACAGTCTTTTCTTTTCTACATTTGAGTTCCTTCTTTCTTTCTCCTCCCTCTCGTTCATCTTTATTACCATCTTCTTCTCCCCCATTCTTTGCAGAATCACACCATCAATTTCTCTTATTCCATCGTATTCACCCTCATCAATCTCTTGGTAGTCTTCATTTAACTGTCTGTAATCTAATCTATAATCATTGTTTATTACCTCTGTACAGTTTCTTTTTCTTCTTCCTTTCTCTGCTTCTTCTCTCTCTCTCTCTCTCTCTCTCTCTCTCTCTCTCTCTCTCTCTCTCTCTCTCTCTCTCTCTCTCTCTCTTTCTTCGTCCGCTTCTTCTTCATCATCTCATCCTTCCTCATCTTCTTCTTCATTATCTCATCCTTCCTCTTTTTTTATTATTCTTATTCTTCACCATCATCTCCTCCCTCCTCTTCTTCTTTTTTTTTTCTCTTCTACTACTTCTGCTTCTTTTCCTTTTTCATATTTTTTTTCTTCTGCTAAATCTTCTTCTCCTTCATCATTCGTTTCCTAATTTCCACTTATAGCCACGACTGCAAAGGGATAACAGAAAGAACAAAACATACAAGAAAAAAATGAGAATGAAGATGTGGATAAGAAGGAGTGGAGGAGGAGGAGGGGGAAGAGGAGGAGGAGAAGAAGAAGATAAAGGGATGGGAGGAGGAGGCGGAAAAGAAAAATGAGAGCAGGGTTTTGTATGGGAAGGTGGAAGAAGAATAGAAAGAAGAAAATGAAAGGAAGTTATAAAAGAATCGAATCAAAAAGAAGATACGAGTAGGACAAAAATAAAGCCAAGAAGGAAAAAATACGAAAAAGAAGAAAAAGAACGAAAGAGAGAGACAAAAAAAAACAAAAAACATCCAGCTTCCGTGGTACAAATTTCACAACGCCAACAGCCAATCAGGGGGCCACAAGCAACCCCAAATTAACGATGAGTGTTAAACGACAGGCTTTTGTTATGAGCGGAACTTTTTTTCCTTTCTTTTTTCCCTTTTTTTTACTTTTTCCATTTGATCGATTCCAAAATATTCTGGCGACATCAGCGACCGATGAGCGATGAGCGAGGTGAAATTTAAACGATGTGTGTGTGTGTGTGTCTATGTGCTTGTCTGTGGAAGGGCGAGTGTGTTTGTTTATATGTGTGTTTGTGTGTGTCTTTGTATCTGTATGTGTGTGTGTGGGGGGGGGGTGTTGAGTGTGTGTGTGTGTCTGTGTGTGTGTGTGTGTGTGTGTGCATGTCTATGTGCTTGTCTGTGGAAGGGCGAGTGTATTTGTTTATATGTGTGTCTGTGTGTGTCTTTGTATCTGTATGTGTGTGTGGGGGGGTGGGGTGTTGAATGTGTATGTGTGTAGAAGTATCTGTGTTTACAGCATGTGTGTGACGATATGTTTGGGTCTATTGGATGTTATTAGTTATAATTATCCTATTTTATCATCATTAACATTATAACCATTATAATCATTGTTATCTTACTAACATTGTCACTATCATCAGTATCATTACTAGAAGTAGTAGAAGGAATAGTAGTAATAGTAGCAGTAAAAATGGTAGAAGTAGTAGTAATAGTGATAGTAATAGTAATGGTAATAATAGTAGTAGCAGTAGCAGTAGCAGTAGCAGTAGCAGTAATAACAGTAATAGTAGTACCAGCTGTTGCGGTAGTAGTATTAGTAGTGGTAGCAGTAATCGCAATAGTAGAAGTAATAATAGTAGTATCAGAAGCAAAACTGATCATTCTTACGAACATTATCATTCATTCAATAAAAAAAAAACGGAATAGCAATAAGAATATAGAACCATTCAGTCACCCTTGTCAGAATGATTCTTTAAATAATGACCTAACCTATTTGGATTTCATTCTTACGAATCGCCCACGAGGAAGACACAAGCCTTGAGAGAAAGACTTTTATCCACAACCAGACTCTACGCGGCCTAGGCTTGCTTGTGTTACCAACCTACCGCCTCGAGAGCAAAGATCATTTTCTTTGCAATCTTTCCCTTTCACTTCCAAATGGAACCTATCGACAGTATGGATGAGTTAGGACGAGCGCTATGACGGGTCGGAAGGTTCTAGGTCTAAATATTTGATTCTGCAACAAAGAACACGCTTAAGCAATGAAGCAACATTGGATCAATAACACTCGGTCATTCTCAGCCTGAGATTCACACAAGCATTTGACTGCGATCGTGACTCTTCCCTTGTTGCAGCTCTCGCGCCTCTCTCTGTCTCTCTCTCTCTCTCTCTCTCTCTCTCTCTCTCTCTCTCTCTCTCTCTCTCTCTCTCTCTCTCTCTCTCTCTCTCTCTCTCTCTCTCTCTCTCTCTCTCTCTCTCTCCCTTCCTCCCTCTCTCTCTCTCTTTCCCTCCCCCTCCCTCCTCTCTCTCTCTCTCTCTCTCTCTCTCTCTCTCTCTCTCTCTCTCTCTCTCTCTCTCTCTCTCTCTCTCTCTCTTATTCTTTCTCTCTCTCTTGCTCTCTGTTTCTTTCTCTTTCTCTCTTAGTCTCTCTCTCTCTCTCTCTCTCTCTCTCTCTCTCTCTCTCTCTCTCTCTCTCTCTCTCTCTCTCTCTCTCTCTCTGTTCTTCTCTTTCTCTCTCTCTCTCTCTCTCTCTCTCTCTCTCTCTCTCTCTCTCTCTCTCTCTTTCTCTCTCTCTCTCTCTCTTCTCTCTCTCTCTTCTCTCTCTCTCTTCTCTCTTCTTTTGCTTTCTCTCTCTCTCTCTCTCTCTCTCTCTCTCTCTCTCTCTCTCTCTCTCTCTCTCTCTCTCTCTCTCTCTCTCTTTCTTTCTCTCTCTCTTGCTCTCTGTTTCTTTCTCTTTCTCTCTCTCTCTCTCTCTCTCTCTCTCTCTCTCTCTCTCTCTCTCTCTCTCTCCCTCTCTCCTCTCTCTCTCTCCTCTCTCTTTTCCTCTCTCTCTCTCTCTCTCTCTCTCTCTCTCTCTCTCTCTCTCTCTCTCTCTCTCTCTCTCTCTCTCTCTCTCTCTCTCTCTCTCTCTCTCTCTCTCTCTCTCGCCCACCCACACATATGACTTTCTTTTCTACTCTTTCCTTTTCCTCACCTTTACTTTTGGTAAGGGAGAGGGGAAAAAAATGCCCAGACTTTCATGAGGCAAGTTTCGACACTTTAATCTTCGGCAAAATAAGTTGTGCGAGACGCTTTCGGGACGGCACCGGTCGAGTCGGTCGGCGCCCCACACAGAAGTAAGCCGGCGAAACTCAGGGAGGATCAGGATAATGGTGTGGATTTGTAGAATGATTTGATATCTCTTTTAAGATATATTATTGCCACTGTTTATC
>NW_028234405.1:24263022-24270522 GCF_977035675.1 Penaeus japonicus | reverse complement strand
CCAAGACTCATTCATCTTTCATTCTGTGCGCTCACTCATTCATTCACCTCACGTAGTAAACTCATTCTCTACCTCGTTCATAGTCACTTATTCATTTGCTTGTTTACTTATTTCCAGCTTGTCTCATTCGTTGATTCTCTCATTCAATTAGTTGTTTTTAACTTACTAATTTACTCGCTCACTTCACTGTCTAAATCATGCGTTCAGCCACTTATTTATTTACTCAGATACTCTATATCGCACTTTCTTATAGCACTAACACTCATTACTCATTATTCTCACTCACATAGTCACATACCAACTCATTAAATCCTTGGCCCACTTGTGGATTAATCCGTTGCTATTATCCACTTATCCACTGTTCCTCATTCACTCCCCTATTACCCCAATCCTTCAGTTATTTCATCAATCACCGACTGATTTACTAAATGATACATTTACATTGCTCGGCTGTTGCACTAAATTACTCCTTCGTCTATTTCCATCTCATCAATATATATTTTTTTCCTATTTCCCGCTGGCTTCCTTTCCTCCTTACCTTCCTCCCCTCATTTTCCCTCACTCACTTCCCCTCCGCGTTTTCTAAATTGCCATATCTATCATTCCCCTTATTTTTAGCCCTTTGCAAATTTCATCTTAATTCCTGCCAGTTCTGTTTTTTTTCCCACACATTCGCGTATTCACTCACGTATATTTTTTCTCTGAAATGTGTAATTCTATCATGAACCATTCCTCTACACAGCGTTCCCACTCTACTAATTTCGGAGCTGTGTGCGATTACCACAAGGCATGAATACTCTGTGTATCATTATACATGCCACTATATTCTGTACCGATTTGTGTACCGCTGACTGCCACTTCCTACGCTACTGTTCCGAGTACTATCCTGTTAACTTGTTCTGTCAGTACTCCTATTATGTGCACTATTCTGTGTACTCCTGATCTATGTTCTATTTTGCGTATCATTGTGCTTTTATATAAGCCCCACTGCTTTTCTCATCCCTTGCCCCAGGCAGGAACAGCTCCACTAATTAATATTTTACATACATATATATGTAGAGGTGAATACGATTAACATCCAGGTTTTGCATACTATATTGAGATCCTGAAACAGGTACTTGCATTGAACAAAAGCAATATAGATATAATTTTGCTGTTATTGCTATCGCTTTATCATTGGGTCATGATGGAACTACAAACGATGTATTAAAACAATTCTCTATTGACTCTGGATTACAGTAATTATCCAGCGCGGACGGACCGCCATGGTGGATATATGTTTGTATTCGCAGGTTTATTTCCCTAGGGAGCGATTGCTACTTTTTTTCTATTTTGGGCTCATAAGCTTAGTATTACACCTGTCTGAGTTCTGGGTACGAGATGGACTAAGGGGAGTGTACCTGTATGTAGCCGAGATATACAAATAAGCAAATAAACGCACACATGTAAGCAGACATAGCACACACACACACGGACGTTCGAACAAACTACACACGCAATAGCATTCTAACGAACACAAACATTCTACATATTAAATGATGCTTACAACGAGGGTCTCCCAAGGATAATCCTAACCTGGAATGAAATAAGACAAGTTTCGTTATTATCTATTCACAAAATTTCAAAATAAATTAAAGCTTTGCTTTTATCGCAATACTATTCACTTATGTCCATTTTTCTTTGTCTATTTATCCCTCTTTATCTGTCTTTGTGTTTACAGCAATTATAATTAACTAATAACAAATAACCACTCGTTTCATTTTTATCATCTATTTTTGATACCGAGGGTGTTTCTTTTAACTAATTTTCGTCAAAAGCGGATGCCAACTCGCTTCAAATGTCTATTTACCATTGTTCTTTCACTGGATCATACTTGCATTCCTGTAATCAAAATGCTCTTAATAATTGATGCACTGGTAGCAGTCTAAAATGCACCGTTGCGTCTAGGGCTCTTATCAATTTATGTCAAACAGTTGTGTTTACCAGATGTATTACTGTGTGCCTACTAATTGTAATCACAATTGCGTGTTTGCTCTTGTGATTATTCTGTGTATGCGTTCATCTTTAAAAGGTATTCTGTGTATCTAGAGTCACCCACTGTGTAGCTGGAAGCGTCGCGTCACATGGCGTTTGAAGTTGTATACAGTTGTACAGGGAATCTGTTTTTCTTCTTACCCGAGATCGTTCTTAGTTATAGCTTTATCATCATTTTCAACCGAATCTCCTTCACATTCTAAATACCATTCCATATCCTCTTAATTATCAATATCGTCAATTGTAGTATTACCCCAATCTATGTTCTTTCTCCCTCTTTTCTTCTCTTTCTACCTTGCTTCTTCGAAACATCGACAAGCTGAAGTAATCAAATACAACTGAGATACGAGACAATCAATAGAAGCAAAAGAAAAAGCGAGAGAGAGAAAAAAACAAAGAGAGAAATAGAGATGGAAAGAAGGGTCAGGGAGAAAGGGATACAGAGAATGTGTACCCAGCTTTCATACCTTTCATACTTACACATCGAATGACAACCCTGAGCATTCGAACTGGGATATGTCGAAGCACTGCACTGCACATACCATGAGCTTTACACCTCTAATGCTTTGCTCCTGTTAAGCCAGAACCCTTCGTGGCCAGCAGTCACATTACACCTGGTGGTCTGGTATTGCCTTCACTCATGATCCCTCAGCTTACTAGGTATTTCGTCTGGGAATACCACCCCCCTCCCCCTTACCCCTCTCTTTGGCATCGACAACACTAAAGTATATTGAAACTGTACATTATTTTACGATAAAACTTATGGAAATACTTGAGATTCAGTAACTGATTTATGTTCCTAACTGGCTTACTAGTAAATTGTTGAGGCGAGAGAGAGAGGCGGGGGGGGGGGGGGGGGGGGGGGGGGGGGGGGGGGGGGGGGGGGGGGGGGGGCGGAGGTGAATTGCATAGTGATATACTTGAGATTATACCAGTCTCGAGAGAAAGAAAGAGAGAAGTAGAGAGAAAGAGAGGGACACCTGCGCGCTCCCTCGGCAACGAAGGGACTGCCGATAGCGCCTGGCCACAGCTGTAGGTGCAGGGTTTATTGTTCTTTTCGATTCGTCTTTCTCTCTCTCTCTCTCTCTCTCTCTCTCTCTCTCTCTCTCTCTCTCTCTCTCTCTCTCTCTCTCTCTCTCTCTCTCTCTCTCTCTCTCTCTCTCTCTCTCTCTCTCTCTCCTTCCTCTCTCCTCTCCTCGCTCTCTCTCCTCTCTCATCACTCTCTCTTCTTTCTCTCTCTCTCTCTTTCCTTCTCTCTCTCGCTCTCTCTCCTCTCTCTCTCTCCTCTCGCTCACCTCTCTCTCTCTCTCTCTCTCCTCTCTCCTCTCTCTCTTTCTCCTCTTCTCTCATCTCTCTCGCTCTCCTCTCTCGCTCCTCTCGCTCTCTCTCTCTCTCTCTCTCTCTCTCTCTTTCTCTCTCTCTTCTCTTTCTCTCTCTCTCTCTCTCCTCTCTCGCACTCTCGCTTTTCTTCTCTCTCTCTCTCGCTCTCGTCTCTCTCCTCTCTTCAGACACGGTGTTCCTCTCTTCTCTTCTTCTTTTCTCTCTCTCTCTCTCTCTCCTTCTCTCCTCTCGCTCTCTCCTCTCTCTCCTCTCTCTCTCTCTCTCTCCCCCTCTCTTCCTCTCTCTCTCCCTCTCTTCTCTCTCTCCCTCTCTTCCTCTCTCTCTCTCTCTCTCTCTCTCTCTCTCTCTCTCTCTCTCTCTCTCTCTCTCTCTCTCACTCTCTCTCTCACACTCTCTCTTTCTCTGCCTCTTTCTCTCTCTCAACAAGTCTTGGAAAAATGATAGAGAAGGACTCAGCCCAACCTCACGTTATTTCCTCTTTAAGTCTTTACTTTATCACAGAGCCGTTGAGTTGACACCAAAGTTCGCCCAGAGTTAACTTTTCACTAGTCCCAGACTGTACAGCCTTGGCGGGGAACGTCTGCAATCAGCCTTCGTTTGTGCCTATTCGTCGCGGCCTCACGACCTCGGATCTCTCTCTCTCTCTCTCTCTCTCTCTCTCTCTCTCTCTCTCTCTCTCTCTCTCTCTCTCTCTCTCTCTCTTTTCTTTCTTTTTTGGCAAACAGAGAGTGAGCAAGAAAAGAGAAAAGAATGAGAAGAGAGAGAGGGGGGGGGGAATTAGATAATAGGGAAAATGGATAGGAACAGAGAAACAGAGAAAAATAGAAAGGAAGAGAGACCGGAGAGAGAAAGAGAGAAAGACAGAGACAGAGAGAGGGGGTGGGGGTTGGGTGATCGACAGAAAGAGGGACAGAGAAAAGTGAAGGCGGAAAGAGACAAACGGAAGAGAGAAGAATGGAAAGAGACAGATAGTGAACACACAAGAGGAAGGCACAGAGAAAACGAGGCAGACATAAGTGACAAAGAGGTGGTGAATGATAAAAATGAAATTCAATAATGTGATCGAAGAGAGAAAAACGAAATGACAATTTCGAAAGCCAGGAAAAAGAACAGACACAAAGAGAATCAAACTCGAGAAAATATCGACTGTTTCGTGAGACTTCAAAATGTGACGAATTTGATATAAAAGTTAAAATTCTGAAGAGTTAACGATCCTTGAGATAAGAATGCAAATGTCGAGGAGTGACAGCGATTCTGTGGCGTACATGATTCATGTCTGTCTGGCTCATATATTGACGGGAATATTCCATGACACTCAGGCACACTCGCACAGCGACAACTTAGTGAAAATACGCACACACAAACGAGTATATTCATTTACACACATATATGTACATATATATGTATGTGTGTGTGTTTATATATATATATATATATATATATATATATATATATATATATGTATGTATGTATGTATATCTGTGTGTGTGTGTGTGTGTGTGTGTGTGTGTGTGTGTATATATATATATATATATATATATATATATATATATATAGAGAGAGAGAGAGAGAGAGAGAGAGAGAGAGAGAGAGAGAGAGAGATGTGTGTGTGTGTGTGTGTGTGTGTGTATATATATATATATATATATATATATATATATATATATATATATATATATATATATATATATGTATATATATATATATGTGTGTGTGTGTGTGTGTGTGTGTGTGTATGTATAATATATATATATATATATATATATATATATATATATATATATATATATATATATATATATATATATACCCATGCGTTTACACACACGTGACATCAACAATTGGAAAATAAGTCAAACATAAAAAGGAAATCATGAATATGCGATGTGGCAACCAAGATGGCGATCGACTTGCACTTGTCTTCAATTTTCATATTTTCTTTTTTTTTCTTGTGGATTATCTGTAGCTTTTTCTTTTTTCATTCATTTCTGTTCCCATTTCCCTCCATTTTAGATCTATTTCTATCTGTCTACCTCTCCATCTTCATTTCTTCTTACGCTTGATCTTAATCTCCGTCTTCTCTTCTTCTTCTTCCTCCTCCTCCTTCACACCCTCTTCCTCCTCCGCACCCTCCTCCTCCACCAACCTTTAATCTCTCCTCTTCCCCCTTCATTACCTTCCTCCCCTTCCTCCTCCTCCTTATTCGCCCCCTCTTCCTCCTCCTCTTTCCATTCTCCTTCTTCTCCTTCCTTTTTCTCCTCCCCCTCTTCAACCTCCTCCCCCCCCCCCACCTCCCCCCTCAGCCATGTGGGCGCGTGTGGACAAGAGTCAGCCACACGTGAAGGTGCGCACGGGTAGGGGGGTGGGGGGTAGAGTAGGAGGGGCGAGGGGAGGAGGGAGGGAGGAGAGGAGCGCAGGACCTTCTCCTAGAGGCAACGCTGCTCTCCAGGTATCGACCCTCGCGGCCTGGGAAAGAATCCTTCAGTTTCTCCTTCACACAGATTCTTCGTAGGAGGGATGGCGTTCATTCGCACACAGGGGCTTTCTCTTGTGTAGCTTTTAGGGTTATTTATTGTTGCTGTTATTATCATTGTTATTGCTATTAATGTTGTTTTTTTGTTGTTTTGTTATTGCCGTTGTTATTATCCTTATCCTTGGTGTTGGCATTATCTTTATCAATATCATTTCATTATTATTTTTGCTATTGTTATTTTTATCAATATTATTATTATTGTTATTATCATTACTATCATTATCAATATGATCATTATCATTATTTTTATTATCACTATATTTTGTTTTATCGTTTTTTTTCTAATCTTCTATCTTATCATTATTATTACCTTTTTATTATCATTATCATTATCACTATTCTATCATTGTTATTCTTATCATCATCAGTGTTATCATTATTACCTTTATCATTATTGTTATCATCATTATTCTTACCATTATCATTATCATGATCATCATTGTTATCATTCAACCATGACTACCATAACTTGTATGTACGTTTGTTTCTTCTCGATTTTTTTTCCTGTTCTCTCTTCTTCATTTTGATGATTGTTGTTTTTCGCATTTCCCCATTTAATTGCATTTCATGACTATGATGTCATTGTTTGTCGACTTTTTTTTACTTTTTTTTACTTCCGTTTCTGTTCTTTTTCATTAGTTTTTATTATTATAATTATTATCATTATCATTATTATTGTTATCTTTATTTTCCTATTTTCGACAATCTCTTTCCCCTTTTGTTCTTCCCCCTTTCCCCTCTCTTCTACCCACCACGTTCTTTATTCTCCCTCCGCTTCTCCCCTCACTCTCGCCCTCACCCTCACTGCGACCTATAAAGGGAAGGCCATGAAAACGTAAATCAGGAAATTAGCGTTACACAGTTACCCAAATAGGAGCTAATCCGCAAATGACACGAGATAATCAATATTCTTTTTAAATACAATAAAAAGAATGACAGAAGAAGGAAACAAACGGATCTAATCCGAAAACGGCGTATTTTTCTTATCATCTAACAAAAAAAAAATACAAGATAGAAAACCACAGAAAGAAAGCAATTTCGGCAATCCGAGAAAAATGGCGTCAAATAGTCAATATGTCTTTTCTTCATATTCTCTTCATCCTCATCTTAAAATACAACTGATCATAAAACGGAAACAAAAGAAAAGAACAGTAACACAAAATGAGCAAATCAACAAACGGGGCTAAATAACCAACAACCTTTACAATTACTAAAGGTCAGAAAGGCGAAAGAAAAGGCCTTCAAACAGGAGGAGTTAGAGAACTTTGATTTATCGACTGGCCTTGTTTGCTTGAAGGAGTGGAGGTCACAGGGTCTTTTAAACGGCTCTGTTGTTTGATGAAATTCTTTTTGTCGTTCTTTTTCACTCTCTGTCTCTTATTTCATTCTATGTTTGTCTGTGTCTGTATGTGTCTATTTTTCTCTTCCTCTCTCTCTCTCTCTCTCTCTCTCTCTCTCTTTCTCTCTTTCTCTCTTTCTCTCTTTCTCTCTTTCTCTCTTTCTCTCTTTCTCTCTTTCTCTTTCTCTCTTTCTTTTCTCTTGTTCTCACCCTCTCTCTCTCTCTCTCTCTCTCTCTCTCTCTCTCTCTCTCT
>NW_028234405.1:24238022-24245522 GCF_977035675.1 Penaeus japonicus | reverse complement strand
ATCCCTCAAATAGAGACCACACGCATCTCGGTCCCCCTTTGGACCCATGACTTCCTCACTCCCTCTCCTTCTCCCCCCCCCCTGCTAGGCACACACACAGCCTCCTCACCCCTGCTCCTGTCCTCCCCGTGCCTACACCTCCAAACCTCCACTAACCCTCCCCTTGCCTCCCCCACTACCCTAGCCCACACAGACACGCACATAGGCCCCCTACAAATCACTGCTGCCCCTGTCTTACCCCTGTCCTCCCCCCTCTGCGTCTCCACTCCTTTAGCTCTCCACTCCTCCGCACCACCCCTCCCTCCCGTCCCTCCAACCCTTCATTCTCTCCTCTCTCACCCCTTCCCCCTCCACTCCTCCACTTTTCTTCCCCTTCATCCCAACACCCTTCCACCCCTCCTCCTCCACTTTCCACCCCTCCGCCGCCCGACAACCCTGCCACCCTCTACCCCTCCATCTTTCATCCAACCTCCCTTCCACCCTTCCCTCCACCCTTCCCCTTCCACTCTCCTCCCTTCCCCTCCGCTCCTATCCTCCCCTCCTCTCCCAGAAATATTCGCTGCGTTGCCATTTCCTCCGCGGTCGTCCTCTCGATGCCGTAATGAAGTCATCTCGGAGGCTCCTTGGACAGAGGCCGACGTCCGCGGCGACTTCTGGAGGCGGTCGCGTTAATGAGGCGATTCATCTCGTGTCGTCCGCACTGGTGTGTGTGGGTGGGTGTGGGTGTGTGGGGGGGGGGTGAGGCGCGCGAATGTGGTGATTAGTGTCGTTGCTTGTTGAGTTGGTTTGCGGTTGTGTGTGCCGGGGGTCCGGCGTGCCTGTGTGCTCTTTCTGTGTATTTGGTGTTCTCCTGTTGTGTGTGTGTATATGTGTGTGTGTGTGTCTGTGTGTCTTTGTGTATGTGTTTCTGTATGTGTGTGTGTGTGGCTGTGTGCGTGTGGCTGTGTGTGTGCGTGTGTGTGTGTGTGTGTGTGTGTGTGTGTGTGTGTGTGTGTGTGTGTGTGTGTGTGTGTGTGTGTGTGTGTGTGTGTGTGTGTGTGTGTGTGTGTGTGTGTGTGTGTGTGTGTGTGACACACTGATTACCGAAGCATAATAGCATACTTAAGAGTAAGATCACTTAACGCACATATGTACACACAAGATATATGAATAAACTGATAACAACAACCACAAGCCAAACAATAGAGAGAAAAAAACAACAAAGATAAACGAACGAAAAGAACAGATAAAAGCAAATATGAGGTCCCAAACGAAGGCAAATACACACTTCGAGGTAACGATATCGGAGCCTCATCCACTTTCCTCGCTCTCTCCCTTTCCCCCTTTCCCCCTTTCCCCCTTACTCCCATTCCCCTTCCCGCCCAGGTTTCCACACCACACGTTTCCTTTTCCTCTTCCTCTTCCTTTCGCTTCCTTTCATCTCTTGTTCTCTTCGCTTTAACTTTTCGTTTTTTTTTCATTTTCTTTCTTCTTCTTTTTTCCCTTTTTTCTTCATTCCCTTATCTTCATCTTCCTTCTCTTCCCTGCTTCTCCCCTTCCCCTCCCCTCCTCCTCCCCTTCTTTCTCATCCCCTCACTTCAATCCCCACTCTCCCCTTTCTTCCCTCCTCAACCCCTCCCAACCCCTCCTCTCCCCTTCCCTTCCCTCCCCTCCCCTCCCCTCCCCCTCCTTCTTCCCGCCCCCCTCCCCCCCCGCCCTCCCCGCCCCTCTCCCCTTCCCCTTCCCTCCCCCTCCCCGCTTCGGCTCCTGGCGCCTCCCCCCCGGCGTCACCCCTACTCGTCTTCCGTCTCGCTTCCCTCCTTCGGCTCCCCTCATCCGCTAGTCCTCCTCGGCTCCCCGGGGCCCGACACCCTTCGCTCCTCTCCCTCCCCTCGCCTCCTCCACTCCTTCCGCGATCGCCGCTCCCTCGCATTCCGGGCGCCACCCGGTCCCCTGTTGGGCCCTCTCCTCGCCCCCTCCACTCCCGCGCCCGACCGCCACCCCCGCGCCCCCCCCGCTCCCTGCTTCGCCCCCTCCCCCCCCCGCCTCGTCTCCCCCCCCCTCCCCCCTCCCCTCCCCCAACGATCACACGCCCCCTCCCCTCCCCCTCTGTCCCCTCCCCTCCCACCCCTCCCCTCCTCCTCCCCTCCCGCACCCTCCCCTCCCCCCTCCCCTCACGTCAACCATCCCATCTGGGCACCCACCTCCAGCCCGCCCGCTCCTTCTCACGCTCCCAGCATCATCCGCCGTCGTCCCCCGCACTCGTCCCCCCCCTACCCCCGACCCCCCGTCCGCCCGCTCAATCGCTCGCCCCTCGCTCCGCCCTCCTCGCATTTACACCCTCACTCCGCTCTTCCCTCCTCCCCTCCCCTCCCTTCTACCCCCCACTCGGCGGTCCTGGCCCCGTCCGCGCCTCGCGATCCCGCTCCTTCCCTCACCGTCCTTCACAGTCACGGACCCCTCAATCTTCTGCCCCCCGCTCGCCTCTTCCCGCGCCCACTCTTCCTCACCCTCCCCCCTTTCGCCGCCTTCCACTTCGCCCTACGTCCTCATCCCCTCCGGACCCCCCGCTGGCCGTCCTCTATCGCCGTCCACGCTCCCCCCCCAACGGCCGTTCCTCGCCCATCCACCGCATCCCCTCCCCCTCGATCCCCTCCTGGCGCCCCTCTCCCCCGGGGCCTCACCGCTGCCCTGCCCCACTCCTATCCCCGCGCCGCAAGGCCCGTGCGTGCCACGTCCCCTCCTCCAAGCTGCGACCCTACCCCGCCCCCCTGAGACGTCCCCCACACAGCCCCCAGGGCGGCCACCCGTGCCTCGTCCCGATCTCTCCCTCCGCTCTCCTCGTCCTCCTCTGTCGGGGCCTCCCCTCTTTCATGTCCATCCCCCTTGTCCCCGCCGCCCTCGCCCCGCCTCCCTCAGTACGCGCCCGGACCCAGCCCTCCCTCCCCTTCCTCCCTCACCTTCCCCCCGTCCGTACCAGCCTCCTACCCCTCCATTCGCGCCCCCCCTACCCCTCACCGCGCCCCACCTCCTCGCCTCCTCCCTTGCCTCACCCCCTCTCGCTCCCGCCGCCCCCCCCCCTCTCGCCCGCCCTTCCCTTTCCTCCCTCGCATGCTAGCTCGCCAGCACTTCCCGACGTCTGCCCCCCCCCCCCCCTCTACCCCCCTCCGACCGCCCCCCGCCCCCCGCCTCGACATCCCTCGTCTCGACCTCCCATCGGTGCGTCCAGCTACCTGTTGCGAGGGCGGCGCTGCCGCATTCTCCCTTCTGCCGCTGCGGGGCTTAAGCCCGTCGACCGCCTGACAGTGTCCTCCCTCACTCACCCGCGTCTACGCCCCCGGCTCCTCAACTCATTTCGCCCCCCTCCCTTCTCGCCCTCCTCCTCGTCAGGTGTCGCCAGCCCGACGGCAGCCGCCGCGGCACGTCCAAGTGCCGTGCTCCACCTGCGACTCCCATCTAACCTTCAGCTCGCCGCATCCGCGCCCGTCCCATGCCACTCCGCCCCGCCACCCCGAATCCCCTCCCGGGGGCTCGCCGCCCCGGCCCCGTGTCCCCTCCAAAGGCCCCCGCCCCCCGGAGTCACGTCCGCCGAGCGTCGCCCTCCCATCCTGCACCCTCTCGACCGCACGTTGCGTCACCGTTCTCACGGCTCACCGGGCTTCCTAGCCTCGCCGCGCGCCTCCGCCCTTCCCCCCCCCCGTCCCGCTCCTGGCCGCCCTCTCTCTCCCCTCCCCGTCCCCTGTCTCCTCTCCCGTCTCCGTCCTCTCGCTCGGCGCGACGCTCAGAGGCGTCGTCCGGCCCTTCTCCCGCACCGCTCGCCGTTTTTCGCGGGCCGTAGGCCCCTCAAGGCGTCCTCCTCGTCACTGCTACCCCTGCCCACCAGCCGTGCAGCGGCTCCCGACCCGCTCGTCGCGATGCGCGGTCGCGCCCCCCCCGAGCCATCACAGCCCCCTTGCTAACCTCCGCGTGCCGCCCCTGGCGGGAAGGATCCACCTCTCGCCGCGGGTCCCCTCTCGAGGTCCCTCCTCCCAACGGCGCAGAACAGGATCGATGCGTCGTCTCCTCCCTCGGTCGCGCAGCGGCCCACCACACGCTCCCTGCGGCCCCGCTCACCTCGTCCGCACGGTCGGAGGCGGCCCCTCCGTCTGCGCACCCCCGCCAGACCTACCACTCATCGTTGCGCCCTCTCCCCGCCCGAGTCGAGACCCCTTCCCCTCTCGCTCCCGGGCCTTGTCCTCGATCCACCCCCTCTCAGGCGGGTTGCGCCCCCCCGGACGGTCGCCCTCCGTCCGTGCCGCTCCGCCCCGACCACTCCGGTCCTCGCGCTCGAGCGGACATCTCGTCCTTCAGTCTCGTGGCTCTCACCCTCCACCTCCCTCAGCGCCTCAGACCGCTTCGACGCCCCCGGGGCCGGCTCCCTCGTCTCGGTCTTCCACTCCCACACCCTCGCCCCCCCGACCCTCTCGCTCCGTGTCGCCCCCGCCGCCCGCCCCAGGCGTCGTGCGCTCCCGGACCCCCGACTCACCCTGCGCGATCCAGCCCGGCGCTGCGTGTTCTTCCTCGGGTCCTCAGCCCCCTCTCGTCGGGTGCCCTCAGCGCGCCGCCGTCTTCTTCGTTGCGCGCAGCAGGTCTTCTCCCTCCGGCCCCCAGGATCTGTCGCCCAGCCCGGTCGGCTGGCGCGGGCCCCGCCGTCGCCCAGTTCCCGGCCCACCCGGAGCCCCCCGTGCCTCGGCCCGGGCGCTCTCACAGCAGCCCGTCAGCCCCTCCCCTTCGATCCTCCGTGCCCGACGGTCGTAGGCCCGCCCCCATTCCTTGCGCGTACCGGTCCTGACGGGGGCTCCGCCACCTCCGGCCGCCCTAGCCCGGCGTCAGCTCACGCATCCTGGAGCTCCGCAGGGGGGTCGAACGCCCGCGCGGTGGGCCCCGGCTTGCCTCGTGTCTGCCGTCAGCCGACGGCGCGTCTCGCGCCGCTTGGTCCGCAGCGGCCGGATGGCGGTCTCGCGCGGTCGTCGCGGGTCTCCTCGCGTCGCGTCGGCAGGGCCCTGCGCGGTCCCGGCGCGCTCCGCGGCCGGCGGGGCTCGCACTCGTCGGTGGGGTCGGGTAGGCCACCGGTCGTCCGGTAGCCAGGACACTCCCCCCCGCGGCCCCCCTCGCCTCCCCTCGCGCGGTCGGCGTCCGGCGCAGCCGGGGCTTCGTGTTCGCCCCTGTAGGTCCGACTCTGGGGGGGATTGGACAGCTCGCCCCCTCCGGCGCAGATGGCGCCCTCCGGGCCGCCGTCGGCGCCGGGTCTCGTGCTGGGGGGGTGTGGGGGGGCGCCTACTGCCCTCATCCGGCCCTGTCGGTGGGGCGCTACCCGCGTCCTCGGCCCCCCCCTGCCGGCGCCGCGCCGGCCCCCCCGGGCCCCAGGGCGGCAGCGGTCCGGGCACAGGGCGGGCTCCCCGGTCGCGCAGTCGCGGGGGCCCTCGGCGGGCGGGTCATCCCCGGCGCCGCGCGGAGCCGCGTCTACCCCGTTCGGCTCCGGCCCCTCTCGCACGTCCCGCCGCCCTACTGGCTCCGACCGACGCGGCCTCCGCTCCCCTCGGCGGCCGCCGGCGGGGCTCGCCGGGGCAGACCTTCCCCTCTCTGGGCCGCCGCTCCGCCGACTGCTTGCCCCCGGTCCGCGAGGCGCGCCGTATGCGTGCGTGGGCCCGTCTCCCTTCCCCGCGCGCCCCCCCCAGGCACTGCGGTCCGGCGCGTTGGTCCGCCAGCTCCCCTCCCCGGGGCGGCGCGGCGGACCACGGTCCGGTCCTCGCCCGGTCCCGCACCTCAGATGCGGCGCCGACCCCTGCGCGGTCCCCCGCGCTGCGCTCGGTGCGCGCGTCGTCGGGTCGGGTCCCCCCGCGCCCCCGGGGTCCCCGCTCCCCTCGCATCCGACGGGCCCGCCCTCGGCAGTGCCGTCGGGCGCCGGCGCCTGGCTCGTGCAGTAGCGCCTCTGGCGGGGCCTCAGCTCGTGTCCCCCCCCGCCGTTGCGCCGGGGCGGCCCCATCGGGGAACCCCTCCCCTCCGGCCTGTCCCCCCCCTCGCCGTTAAGCCCCTCTCCGGGCTCTCCTGCAGTCGCTCCTCGGAGTCTACCGACTACATGTTCGTGCTCAACGGACCCCTGGGGGCTCGGGCACCCTCCACCCTCCCCCTCCCCTGGCGTCTCTCGCCAGCGTCCCCGCGGCCGAGGTCCGCGCACCACGTCCCCCGCCCCCCCCGGGGGGGTGTGGGGGGGGGGGGGGGGGGGGGGGGGGGGGTGGCGGGGGGGGGGGGGGGCCAATTTTTTCCCCACACCCCCCCACCCCCCCCCCACCCCCCCCCCAACACACACAAACACAAGGGGGGGGGGGGGGGGGGGGGGGGGGGGGGGGGGGGAAAAAACAAAAAAAAAAAAAAAGGGGTGGGGGAACAAAAAAAAAATAAAAAAAAAAAAAGGGGAAAAAAAAAATTAGTTATAAATATTTTTAAAAAAAAAAAAAAAAAAGAAAAAAAAAAAAATAAAAAAAAAAAAAAGACAACACACAACTACCAAAAAAAGGGGGGGGTTTGGGAAAAAAATAAAAAAAAAAAAAAAAAAAAAAAAAAACACCACCCAACAACAACCCCACAACAACCCCCCCACCCCATGTACCACCCCCCCCCACCCCCCCCCCCCCCCCCCCCCCGCCCTTCGGCGCGACAAACAGAATTGCAGCGGCCCATTCAGCCCCACCCCCCGGGTGTGGTGGGGCCCCCCCCCCCCCACCCCCCCACCCCCCGGGGGAGGGGGTGGGGGGGGGGTGGTGGGGGGGTGGGGGGGGGAGTTGGGGGCCCCCGGGGTGAGTTGTACCCCTGACCCCCCCCCCCCCCCCCCCCCCCCCCCCCCCCCCCCCCCCCCCCCCCACAACACCAAAAAAAAAAAAGAAAAAAAAAAAAAAAAAAAAAAAAAAAAAAAAAAAAAAAACAAAACAAACAAAAAAAAAAACACCCAAAAACAAAACCCCCCCCCCCCCCCCCCCCCCCCACCCCCCCCCCCCCCCCCCCCCCGCCCCCACCGCGAAAAAAAAAAAAAAAAAAAAAAAAAAAAAAAAAAAAAAAAAAAAAAAAAAAAAAAAAAAAAAAAAAAAAAAAACAACAAAACAAACAACCAAAAACCCAACCCCATAAAAAAAGGGGACCCCCCCCCCCCCCCCCCCCCCCCTTCCCCTCCCCTCCCCTCCCCTCTCCTCTCCTCTCCTCCCCACTCCTCCCCTTCCCTTCCCTCCCCTTTCCTCTCTTCCCCTCATCCTCTCATCCTCCTCCTCCCCACCTCCCTCCTCTCCCTTTAGTGCCGGCACCTTGTTTAACGAGGTGTCACTTGGGGCGAGGGCGTTTGGCAGCGAAGGGCGGTGTGCCTTCTTCCCTGATGAGGTCTTCTTCTCCAAAGAAGGAGGAATTTCTTGAGGCCATGTCATCCAGAGGTGCAGGGTAAGGGGGGGAGGGGAGGGAGAAGGGTAGAAGATGAAGCTATTTTTTTCTGTTGTT
>NW_028234405.1:24230522-24233022 GCF_977035675.1 Penaeus japonicus | reverse complement strand
TGACGGGAAAGTCACACAACCTGTTAAAAGCAACGAGTTTGTGTGTCAAGGGGCTTTAACCTCTCCAGACTTGTCCATGTGTGTGCCGGAGAGGTCGTGTCCTTTTTCCCAAGATTGTGTGTGTCGAGGAGGTTGTTAGCCTCGGAGGGTCGGCCAAGTGTGTGTTATGGAGAAGTGTTTATTTATCAAGAGCTCCGTTGACGTCCATCTTCTTTTTCTTTCTGAGGTGTTTTCCTCGGTCTGAGGGGCTGTGGAGGGGGTCCTGACGCATACTCATGACTTCAGTGTTCAAGCTGTCAAGTGTACACATAGATGTATAGATACACACACATACACACACAGACACACACCTACACATACACGCACGCACACGCACGCACACGCACACACACATACCCCCCCCCACACACACACACACTCACACACACACTCACACACACAAACACACAAACACACATACACACACACATACACACACATACACACACAGACACACACAAACATTTCATATAATTACCCACGCACAAAATCATTGGCTCCTATTACCACGAATCATATCCAAGCAACAAATGAGAACTATATATATAAATATAAATATAAATAAATATATATATATATATATATATATATATATATATATATATATATATATATATATGTATATATATATATATAATCCTATTCTATACCATACAACAAAGAAAGTAGCTTAGCCGGGATTACTTGCGGTTACTTGATCGTCTTTCCTTCCATAAAAAACGCAGCTAATCTCTATCTGAAGGAGCGAAAAAAGTGATTCTATCCATTGGAGAAATGAACGGTATTATCAATACTTTACCTGCTGTATTATTTAAGGCGTAATCAGTGATATGGCTTGACTGTGAATTTTGAAAATGAGACGGAAAATATACCTTAATAGAGGGCTGTTGAAGTTCTTTCAGTTATCATTTATTTTTCTGTTTGTACTTTAACATTTCTTTGCCCATTATATCAGTTAATTGTTGAATGGTCCCTTTGTTGATCAACTCTGCCCCGTTAGGTTAATGATAAATTTATTTTCTTCTTCATTTCGAGTGTCTCTTAAGAGCTATGATTAATCCCCTTTCGAAGTCTCAAAACAAACAAAAAAATCATAATTAGAGAAGGATTTATCATATATCATTATATGAATACATTCTTTCTAGTTGAAAGTCCGGGAGAAAAATACATTCTTCGGCCTTTTTGTCTGTGCGGCGTCCATTACCCGAATTGTATTTGTGATTTTTTCAGTGCCTGTGAAAAAAAGTTAGAACGTGAATTAGAATTAGGCTGAATGTAGAACCTCTCAAACGGGCTTGCAATAAGCGATAGTTGATTATGTGTACACGTTTTCCAGTGGCGCTTTGGCGTGTGTTTGCCCTTTTTATGGCTTTTTATGCTTTTGTATTTTTTGTCCTGCAATTGCTCTGTTGCTGAAGGGATATTGACCGTTAACGGGTGAATTGCCTGATTATTCTGTAGCGCAGGGAACTCTTTTGAACTAGTCTGCTACATTGCGTGCTGCGGGGGATGCTACACAGCTGTCTGCTTGTACATGGCGGCTATGCTTTCTCTGAAATCAGCTGTATCATCCGGCGTCCCATGATTTCTACTAACAATATTTTCAATAAGTTTGTATGTGTGTGAAAGGGGGGAGCGCGGGCGTGGATGTGGACGTGGGCATGTGTGCGTGTACGTGTGTTCGTGTTTGTATATTTGTGTATGTTTGCACGGTAGATAGGGAAATAGCAATCATGCGGGCTGGAGCCCCTGCAGCTAAATGGAGCCCGTTCAATAGATAGAATGAGGCGTCACAAGAAAAGTAAACCCTTCCAGAACAAAAAGTGGCCCAACTTCCAAGTCTCCGAAATAAATTTTGTAAAAAAAAAAAAAAAAAAAAAAAAAAAAAAGAGAACAGACATCGTCTCTGCAGAACAGAACAAAGCCATAGACACCACATAATCTAAAGAACTTGAACATTATGATATTCAAAGTGTGTGCTTCATTTTTTTATGTCATCATAACATAACAGAAGAAAGATAATGTGCCTAAATGAACACAAAAGACAAAGCAGATAGACTGGAACTAGCAGTCGAAGAGATGCAGAAGACTTTAAAGGCTATGCAACTGGAGTGGGATGGAGAATGGCCTCTCGATTAATACTAGCATACTTAGTTTGATCAAGAAAGAAATGTGTGCCGAAGTCGTCATAAGGATAAGCCAGATTTGCGGAACAGATGCTTCGCCGGGCCTACAATGGAGTTATGAAAAAATCATTTTTTAAACAACAAGGAGAACAAAAAAGAACTGTCTGTTTTCTATCATATATATACAATTTACAATTTACAAGATATGACTTTATAATTGAATCAAGAATTGTTCCTGGAAACCTTTGTAAGTGATCCATGATAAGCCGGATGCCTTATCATGGATCACTTACAACGAGTCATCAATTACATGAACTTCACTATTCCTTCCGAAA
>NW_028234405.1:24215522-24218022 GCF_977035675.1 Penaeus japonicus | reverse complement strand
TCAAACAGGAACATATAGGATGCTAACCTACAGTAAGTATTGGTACATGTATATCGATAAAGACATTCATTCACACCCAAACGACAGAGATATACAATTCTCCCAAATCAGAAAATAACATGACTCAGGTGAGCCATCAGAATAAATCACACGAGAACATAAATCCAGTCCTGATAGCCATTGCGCAAGCCAGACAGCGGCATACGGATATAAATCCTGCTTAAAGTAAACCTTTCCGCTGACATGTAAAAACAATGTTGGGTTTTACACGAGTAAACATGATAACAGGGCTCGATTTCACAATGATTAATAGTATTGATAAGAAAATATATAAATGATATCAACATGATGATGATAATGATGACAAGTAGTAGTTGTAAAATGTTTTACATTTCTATTTTACAGTCTATCTCTCACTACACTCTAGTTCTCTCTCGCTCGCTCTCGCTCTTTTCTTTTCTTTCCTTTTCTTTTTGTTTTTCGTCCTCTCTCTCTCTCTCTCTCTCTCTCTCTCTCTCTCTCTCTCTCTCTCTCTCTCTCTCTCTCTCTCTCTCTCTCTCTCTCTCTCTCTCTCTAACACACACACACACAAACACACACAGATACACACATACACGCACGCACGCACGCACGCACACACAGACACACAAACGTTTGAAGAGTCTTTTCATTAACTTTGTTCTAAAAACGTCAAAGAAAAGGAAAACGAGAAAGACAGCTAGGCTTTTTTTTCTTCTTTTTGTCTATGAGGGAGTATTATCCAATAAAAACATTCTTTGTATCTTTGCCTGCATATCATGTCACATACAGTTTATATTTATGAATACTACTATTAATAAACCTTATTCAAAAGGAAATTTGTTTCATCTAAGATTCTTCAATGGCAGAAACTATAAATAGAGTAAAATAATCATTCACACAATAAACGATTAGATATTACACCGCAACAATATATACACATTTGCACGTACATACACACAATCATGCCCATATGCGCACATACATGCCTAGACAAGCAGAAACACATAGGTAATATTGTAGTTTTATACATCACAACATATGGCAATTTCTGTAACACTGACAAGCACAAGTCCTTTCCAAGTTCACGACACTGCGTTTCGGTTAGAATTATGCAAGACAGTTTCTTTCATATTTCTTTCCACTCTCTTTATTAAATAATTGCGCTCATATTACTTCAGATTATACTCATGCGTAGGGAAATTACCGTTCAAAATGCCGTCAAAATTTAACGCGCGCCGCAAAATGCGCGAAATTAAAACAATCTTTCTCTCTTTCGAAATTTGCACACAAAATAATTGTACATTTACCAGTTGTCGCATCCAGAAGCTCACAGCAATATGCAATCCAATGCAGGAAAGCTGGCCAGGCTCACCCGCGATCCCGAGTCGCATCACAACCACCAGGGCATGCTTATGCGTGCCTGCGACGTCGTAATGGTGCAGCATCCCTCAGACAAGCTCCGGGGTCTTGGCGCTGATAACTCAAGACCTTGCAGTTGATATTGCCCTCTATTCTTATTATAAGAATAATGGCGATTATGATGTGCCTATTATAACGAAATCATTCAACAATTTTCATTCCTCTTCCTATTATCACAACGAATTATGAATAGCTATATTCTAAGTACCATTTTTTACATTGTCCATATGCTATTTTCAGGGCTTTTAATTACAGTTATATGAACTTTTTACGGAAGAGTACTCTGCGCATTATAATAATTAACTTTGTACTTCATAATTGAGTTATGATTTCTAAATAAAATGTAACACTAAGTAATTATTCAGTGATTATTTCAGTAATTACAACTAACGGCCAAATTCAGCAAGTATACCAAACACTAAAGTAATTTAAAATAGTACTTAGAAGTTCTACGCATTTACATAATACCAAACAGCACTGTTGTATACGCTGCATGTATTTTCAACTATTCAGTTTCTTGGGTATTATTCTACCCTTTATTTTTGAAAATGCTAAACTCTTGGGAATATTGAAGACAATGCCGGCCGAATACTAAGACTTCATTGTCTGATCAGTTCCAGACAACGAAGCAGGATTTTTATAAGATGCTTGTTTCTATCTCTTCTTAAATATAGAATTTTAGAAATTGTGAAAATAATACATATTTATATGTGGCATTTCATTACTTGCAGCTAATATGTATAAGTTGAAACGTAGTGCAACAAAAATGCGTCCTGATAAGTTGACCTCAGGTTACAAAAATACCTAGGATTGAAAAGTATTGATCACCATATTATATCCTCTTGGCATAGATTAAGTTCTCAAGCCTACGTTTACGCATGCCTAAAGAAGTAGATAAATGCATATGTAGACATACAGATATAGAAAAATGGAGCGGATGAAAAGTATTTATACTCGTATAGCTTTATACAGAGAAAAGGCATGATGAAAGATAACATTATTTCATCCGTATGCAACTATAAGTCAGTACCGGTGTTTGTACGTGGTACTTATGTATGTT
>NW_028234405.1:24168022-24173022 GCF_977035675.1 Penaeus japonicus | reverse complement strand
GATGGTGTGTGGAAGATAGAAATTCCTATCTTTACGTTCCTAATCACGATCTATGGTTCAAATTGCTACCTCGGGAAACATGTGACTTGCACAGAGTAATCCAATGACACGAATCCACGAGTTGTAAATTTGGGTGCAATAAAGCGTGATTTCACTTTCAGATTTTATTTGGGTCTGTTCAAAGATGTAAAGTAAATGAAAATCAATAATATAAGAAAATGTTTGAGGACAATTCTTAACGTTGCAATACCGAATATAAATATGAATGATCCATACTTTGATTAATAATCAAAGACCTTACCACCTGAAAATTAATGTATGAACCGAGTGCTTTGATAAAAGCCCCCTACCAACATTACCCAAACAAAAGAAACGTGTCTCAAAACTGTGCACGATATTGCATCACCGATTACACAGCCGAAACGACCGCGTAATTGGAACAGTGCTAAACAGCGTGCAGCGTCGCCCACGCGCCACAGCTCACCACTCCCGCAGTTTGAAAAGAGTTCATCATTATGCATCATTATACGGCCTCATCAAAAAAATCATTAATTTCATTCAGCTTCAGAAAGCGGACGCCCGTGACGCTTAAAAGCGAATTGGACACTAAATTGATTTCAGAACATTTCAGCGAATGATGAATAGGCACAAGTAAAAGACAGCATTACCGATATACAAAGCAAGGACACCATAAGGTCGAGTAGGATATGTTCATGGAATTCACATCGAACCAGACTTCCAGAACTGAATGGAAGAGGATTTCCATTTATGCATTTGCATCTATGTACACACACACGTATACACACACACACGCAAACAAACACAAAGACACACACGCATATATATATATATATATATATATATATATATATATATATATATATATATATATATATATATATATAAAGATACACACACACACACACACACACACACACACACACACACACACACACACACACACACACACACACACACACACACACACACACACACATATATATATATATATATATATATATATATATATATATATATATATATATAGATAGATAGATAGATAGATAGATAGATAGATACTGTATATGGATAGATAGATAGATAGAAATAGATATAGATATGTATAGATAGATAGATAAATAGATAAATATACATACATATATATGTATATATATGTATATATATGTATATATATGTATATATATATACATATATGTATATATTTATATATATATACACATATAAATAAATAAATATATATATATATATATATATATATATATATATATATATATGTATATATATATATATATATATATATATATATATATATATATATATATATATATACTTACACATACACACAAATACATACACATACACACAAACACAGACACACACAAAAAAAAAAAAAAAAAAAAAAAAAAAAAAAAAAAAAAAAAGAAATAAATATATATATATATATATATATATATATATAGAGAGAGAGAGAGAGAGAGAGAGAGAGAGAGAGAGAGAGAGAGAGAGAGAGAGAGAGAGAGAGAGAGAGAGAGAGAGAGAGAGAGAGAGAGAGAGATAGAGAGATAGAGAGAGAGAGAGAGAGAGAGGAGAGAGAGAAAGGGAGAGAGAGAGAAAAAAAGATGGAGATTGATATAGAAATATATATACATATACATATACATATACATATATAAATGTATATATATATATATATATATATATATATATATATATATATACATATATATATATATACTTATATATATATACATATATATATCCATATATACATAAATATATATACATATATATATATGTATATATATATATATATATATATATATATATATATATATGTGTGTGTGTGTGTGTGTGTGTGTGTGTGTGTGTGTGTGTGTGTGTGTGTGTGTGTGTGTGTGTGTGTGTGTGTGTATGTGTGTGTGTGTGTGTGTGTGTGTGTGTGTGTGTGTGTATGTGTGTGTGTGTGTGTGTGTGTGTGTTTATATATATTATATTAAAACACTGCCACTAATTGAAAGGAAAAACTCGCGACGTTTCGAACTTTTAAAGATAGTTCCTCATCAGACGAAAGCAAATCCATTCATTTTTGGATTGCTTTCGCCTGATGAGGAACTTTCTTTAAAAGTTCGAAACGTCCCGAGTTTTTCCTTTCAATTAGTGGCAGTATTTTATTATTCTGTTATGTGCACGTTACTGTGTTTGTGTTTTTTGTGATTCATATATATATATATATATATATATATATATATATATATATATATATATATATATATATATATATGTTTTTATATATATATCTATATATATATATATATATATATATATGTATCTATATATATGTATATATATATATATATATATATATATATATATATTATGTATATATATAATCATCATCACCACCATCCTATTCAGCCACTGGCTGCCTACGACAGAACAAAAGCCTCTGTTGGCTTTTTGTGTAATACCTATGAGTGTTCTTTATGTTCCCATACTATTCCCTCCGTGGCTTTGTTCTTACCTTTCTATCCATCTAATGTGTTACATTTGGTAAGGACATTTATCATAATTTATCTCTTTATTTTGACATCTATTATATTATATACCATGTATTATTTCTCTCCAATCCGTTTTGAGGCTTATCTATCCCTAAACGTTATTACTGGAAGTTTTTGATCTTCATAACCTTGTTCTGATCCCCGCAGGGATAGCTTATGTTTTATGTGTGTGTCTTTGCGTGTGTTAGAGTCTCTGTATGTGTGTGTGTGTGGGAGTATGTGTATGAGAGAAAGAGAGAGAGAGGGAGGGAGCAAAAAAAGAGAGAGTATCTGTATGTGTGTGTGTGTGATTGTGTGTGCACATATGTTTGTAAATGTATGTGCGTATGTTTGAGTGTGGGTAAATGTATGTTCACTTTCGTATGTAAATGTTTGTGATTTTATTTAAGTATGTTTGTGCAGCCCTATAATCCAATATTTCATTGCAATTCACCAAATATGTCACAACGAACCCTTTGAGACTTTCCGAGAAAAGTAATGGTCGCTGTGCACTCTAAGGTATATCCACATCACATTTCATTTACTATATAATACGTTTCCATTACACATCCTGCTGTCATATCACGAACGGGAATGTATTTGGCTTGATATTTCTTGAATGTATGGCAATTACCCTGGGAGTTCGAGTCTTTCAATTGAAATCAGAATCCTGAATATGCATACAATAAAATTCTTTAGTGAAAAATGACGCACTTTCCTGTTGATTTCCCCGGGTGGAACACATAGCGTCTGTAAATGGAACCTGGGACACGAGTTGCCTCACATTGTTCCATAAAGAGACCTCTCCCTTTAATCATTCTATTAGTACCATTAATATGTATATTACCTTCGAATATAGTCAATATATTTCAAGATAGTGTAGTGAGAGATATGTTTGTTTATTCCCATCATCTTTCTCTTTCATATCTTATCGCAGAATTTCTTTTTTATCATCACCATTAAATGCCTTTTCGGGCGAAAGTAAAAAAAGGACACAATATATATATTTCATTGTAATATGCCCATTTCTATTCCTAGAATTTATTAACTCCTGCGAGCCATCCTCATTATCTCCCCTCATTCAAATGTGCTCATTTTCTATTTTTCTCTTTTTACCTAAAAGGGACACAAACACTTATACACATACACACACATATGCATATCTATATCTGTCTATCTATCTATCTATCTATCTATTTATCTATCTATCTATATATATATATGTACATATATATATATATATATATATATATATATATATATGTACATATATACATATATATATATATATATATATATATATATACATATATATATATATATATATATATATAATATATTATATATATACATATATATATATATATATGTCTGTATATATATACATATTATATATATATTATATATATATATATATATATATATATATATATATGTATATATATATATGTACATATATACATATATATATATATATATATATATATATATATATATATATATATATATATGTATATGTATATATACATTTATATATATATACATATATATATATATATATATATATATATATATTATATACACATATATACATGTGTGTGTATGTGTGTGTGTGTGTGTGTGTGTGTGTGTGTGTGTGTGTGTGTGTGTGTGTGTGTGTATGTGTATCTACGAATGTGTGAGTTTGTATATGTATACATAGATGTGCACATATGTGTATATACTTGTATACATATATATATATACATATATATATACATATATATATATATATATATATATATATATATATATATATATATATATATATATATATATATATATATATAACAACTTGTTGTCTACATTGGCAAATCCGTGTTGCCATCTTTGTGTTTTTTTTGTGAAAGGCTGCTTTCTATTTCTTTCTAATAAACTTTTTCACCTTAGCAGGTTCGACTTTTTCTCTTACTCTTCTGAGATGCACTTTTCTGCGCTTCTTCATTAGAATTCTGATCTTACGTCTTCATGATCACATTACTTTAATCAATGGTCCGATATCTTTTTTTTCTGGTTGAGTTCGATGGTATTGTAGCAAATTTGTAAATCGAAGAGACGGACGAGGATTTGCGACCTCTGAATGGCTCCGGAATATTCTCGTCCGTTCTTGCTGTGAGCTGATCTGGATTTTATCATGTACCATGCGATGTTCGCGCTCGTCTCTAAGTCTCAGCTTGAGTTCCATGACTTGGAAATCTCCTTGGCCACTCTTTGTGAGGGCTTTTCTGTGGCTTTTGGTGATCTTGAAGCCTATTCAACTTGTTCATTTCTCATTTCCCGCCTAATTTGGCATTTGAAGTACCTTATGATGATCTTGAAGCAGTGTCGTGTAGTCACTGTGGAAGTAGTTTAGTTTTTCGTGTGATGATGTTATTACAGGGACATAGACCTGAATGTGAACAT
>NW_028234405.1:24150522-24153022 GCF_977035675.1 Penaeus japonicus | reverse complement strand
AGGCAACTCACAATAAACAAGGCCGGCTTCCCAGGTAGAATGAATAGCCTCCGTCCCTGGAGGAGCTTCTAAATATGAATGACCTGCCTCCTCTCCCGCTTCCTAGACGCGAGGGACGTGGATTAAAGAGCGATGAATGGCCGGCGACGCGGACAAACGCGAAGTAGGGCGAATGATTCTCATGGTGAATAGCCGCGTGCGTCTGTATATTGAGAGTCTAGAACAGGATGTAATTCATGAAAGTTGGATAAGGCTAAGAATAATCTGTCTGTTGATGATGGGATTCTGAAACGAGGAAAATCTGGTATTTAAGATGCAAATGATTCCTGGAAAGGAGTCGTCTTGCGTGGGATTATTAACCGTCTGGAAGGAACGGTTGAAGGACCAGATGTTGCCGGAGCCTTTAATATCGAGTGAAAATGAACTCGGTAATTCTGACCTTTGTTAAAGAGCAATTACTTGTCTATGTGCTTGGTGTATAATGAGAGATCGAGAGCCACGGGATATGTTGATTACAAAGGAGACAGTTTGTAGCTAGACAGCCAGTAGGGTTTTCAACATGCGAGAATGTCCTCGATCTTCCGTCTCGACAGCACAACGCCGGCCTGTTTGTGCGACCTATTTACTCCTTTAATGAACGATCGAGACAATTAATTTGCTCGTCCGCTGCAACTGGGTTAGTAACACCCTTCATCCCTTTATTCGATATCTCTGCTGAACCAATCACATGGACAGATAATCAAGTCTAAGAACTATTCGTATGAGAAAATCTTCACGTGAAAGGCATTCGCTCCATTACGAAAAAATAAGTGCCCTCCATGCTACTCGATGATATCCAAGCCTCAAGCTATAACTCAGAGCAGCTGATGGTGTCTCACGTAAGGATTAAACATCCCTCTGATATATCATTCCACTCAACTGGACTATGAGAAGGCATTTACATATAGAAATCCGGCGATCTGAATGCTAATCATTTACAGTGACACAATATTCGAGACAGATACATTTTCTATTACCCTTCTCAGTAGTGGAAACCCAAGCTCGTGTACGCAATAGGACATTCGCCCGTCCTTGCTCATAGTCTTCATGAGGACGCATATAAGCCGGCGGCGGAGGGATCGCCTAATATCCTGTTGACTCGCACGTGCTGTAATATTCCAACCAGTCAAACCAATTCAATGATTATGGCAGTGTTACACACACACACACACACACACACACACACACACACACACACACAGATATATTTTTTATATATATTTATATAGAGTTATATTAGATAATATATATTTTTTGTATATATTTACACACACACACACACTATATTTTATTAGTTTATATATATATATTATATATATAGGATTTATATATATATATATATATGTATATATATGAAATATTTTTAATATATATATATATATAAATATATTACATATGTTTGTATTATATATATATATATATATATATATATGAGTGTGTGATATATATTAATAATTTTTTATATATATATATATATATGCATACATATTATGTTTGTATTGGATATATATATCATACATTTTATATATATATATTCTTTATATATATATATTTATATATATATATATGCATATATCTATATCTATAATCTATATCTATCTATAAATTATATATATATCTATATCTCTATATATATATATATGCATTACAAAATATCTTATTATCTAGATCTAGATCTAGATCTATCTATCTATATATATTTAAATAATATTATATTATATATCTACATCTATTATCTTTATATTATGCATCTACTCTAGATCTAGATCTCGATAATCTTCTATTTATCATATCTTTCTATCTATCTATCTATATATATATATATAAAATTTATACGTATATATATATATATATATATATATATATATATATATATATATACATATATATATATGTATATTATATATATATATATATATATATATATATATATATATATATATATATATATATACTCTTGTTTTTATAACCAGTGAAGCTTTCAGTTACTTGAATTTATTTCTGGTATAGAATTGCTGATCTACAAAATATGATGTATATAGTCGTCCCTGTCGCTGCGCCATGTACTTTTTCGGAAATTTTAATAAAGCACAGACCTATTGAAAACCTCTGTGTGGACGAAGTAGGGAGCGCGTTTTTATTTTAGTATGCGAGCAGCAAGCAAGGCCTTTTCCTGCACAAATTAAACGCTCACCGTGTCCTTTAGTCAATTGCAAACAAAAGCAAAAGGGAATGAGACCTTTAGCCTAGACAAATAAAAATCTCATTCCATATGCTCTATGGAAATCACAAAAGCTCGGCAAATTGCTACTCCTAGTATTCTCGAGTAACCAGAGATGGTTGCTAGTAATGCATGGGATCGAAAACCTTTGCTAGAAGGGTCGAGAGGCAGATTCAGTTTTAGATTATCCTCTTAACAGCGTAGTAGAGTGTATTGTCGCTTACAGATACAGGTACTTTG
>NW_028234405.1:24098117-24103117 GCF_977035675.1 Penaeus japonicus | reverse complement strand
ATAATGATATAAGTAATGATCATGATCATTACAATAGTAATAATGATAATAGAAATTATAATAATAATGATGATGACAATAATGATGATGATAACAATTATGTGTTGTGTGTGTGTGTGTTCGTGAGTGTGTATGTATGTATATGTATATATATATATATATATATATATATATATATATATATATATATATATATATATATATATATATATATATATATATATATATATATATATATATATATATATGTATATATATATATACATATATATATATACATATATATAAAAGGTATGAATTAGACTGAATATCTAAACACGCAAAAGATGCATTTGACGCGTTTCGACGGAGGTCTTTCTCAAAAATACATGTCAAGTGAAAACACAGAACGAATATATATATCAAATGAGAGCTGAAGGTTCACCTGACTTTCCTGACCTGTGTGTAGTTATCCGAATAATTTATGCTGCCGCGACATTGGATAGTTTAAATCTTCCCGACGCGGTGTTCATGTTTTCTTTTGTCGCGATGTATGCAGCTTCCATAACTTTGCGTCTTTGTTTTTGCAATCCTTTGCTGACGATTTTTGCTTCCTTCCAATCTGGAAGATGTCCCGCCTCATCTACGTGTGCCACCATGGCGTTGGAAGTCCTGTGGTGACGGATGTCTGCTTGATGCTCGCTCATCCTGGTGTCGAAACCACGTCCTGTTTCGCCGCAATACGTTTTTTCGCATGTACTGCAGGGAATACAGTAAACGGCACTGTCGGGGTTGCTTGTGAGCGGTTCCTTGTGTCTTGCCAAATCTCCTATCTTCACGCCGGACGTGTTTGCTATGTTCACGGTGGTACCTAAGTACCTGCTGATAGTCTCGGAGATATTACACTGAGGTAGTACCAAGAAACCTGAGGGTGCTGCACGATCGTTTTTTGCTCTAGTCATGATGTTCTCCGCTTTCTTTCTGAGGTTTAGCAAGAAACCTCTGGGGTATTGGTGTTTCACAAAGGAGTCTATTATGTATTTAACTTCATCCTCTAAGAATTCAAGGCTGCAAATCCTTAATACCCTTAGGAAGTAACCTATGACTACCCCTGACTTTGTTTTATTGCTGTGGGCGGAGTAGTAATGGATATAATCATCTTTATTTGTTGGCTTTCTATATACAGAGAAACGCAGGCCGTCGTCATCACGATGAATCAGAGTGTCTAGGAAGGGTAGCTTCTGACGTTCTTCTTCCTCTACGGTAAATTGAATTTTGTCGTGGACGGTGTTTAGCAGCATCAGCGTTTGTCGTAAGCACGTCCTCCTAGGGACGACGACCAGGACATCATCTACGTAGCGTAGCCATGTTGAGTGCCTGCCAATTATGTCTCTGTAGTGATCTTTCTCCAGAGTTTCCATGAAGAGGCAGGTCAGACCCGCGCTTAATGGGGAACCCATAGCTAGACCACTGGTTTGTCGGTATTCCTCTCCTGCAAATTCGAAGGACCCGAAATTCACGCACAGCTTCTCGAGTCGTATAAAGTCACGCTTGGGTAGAGGAAGTGAATGAATCCTTTTTCCAAGTCACTGTCCGTCCAACGGTTGTTCGAGATTACGTAGTCAGTTAAATCCCTGCTGTCCTGCCCGGTGCTGAATTTAAGACCGAAAGATAATGCTTCCTTTTCGGTCTTCAGAATCTTGGATATAAGAACAAAAAGTTGGCGAGTTTCGATGTCAAGGCCCTATTCACCAATGTTCCCACGGATGGTGCGAGTTAAGTAGCAGAAAGAGTCGTCAACACCATGGATGATGATTCACAATATCTGTTTAATGTTCCAATTATCTGATTTTTCTACAGGTTTCAAATTCTCATTGAACCAAGACTTGGAGTCATGCAACATGGTTGACATTTAAGCTGCTTCACGCATTATCTTTGCATAAAATACGATGTCTACATTCTTTTAACAAAATGACATAAGTCTCATGTGACATATTGACATGGGCGTGGTTAGAGATGGTCCGCCGCCCGTGAACAGAATCCCTAGAAACACATCTCACGCTAACACGCGCCGCTACGCGGAACGGCTCGCAGCCTCCAACGGCACATGGAGTGCTAGAATGCCTGGTTCCATGCTGACATAAGTATGGTATTATTCGCATAGATATTCAAAGGTATAAGTTTGTGATTCACATTGCATTGCTTTGTCGACAGGAGATCAATTTCTGAAATGAAGCCATTGGAGAAAAAATAAAATAAAAACATCTGAGTCACAATTCAGATCGTATCTAACTGGTATCATTTGCAAAAAAAATATAAACAATGATCAGTAAGTCGTTAACCTTTGTCTGACACACATACGGCATTCCCCGACAAGATTTCCAAATATCTGCAAATTTTGTAAATCTGTCAACATTCTCGTACACTCGACTCGTACACTGACGTACAGTGCCCCAACTCCCTGTTGACGCCATATTACCAGCACCATGTCACACTTTTGCCGAGTCACTTGTGATGTTTGTGCTACGGTAATTTTCGGTAAGTAGTTGTGCCCCACTATGGTATCATGAATGTGCGGATCAACTGCCAAAAAAGCAAGATAAAACTAGGGATAGAGATTGCAAAATACAGCCCATTGGACAGACAAAATCGTAATGGTTTATGGACTTGTTCCGTTAGGCTTTGTTTTACTTGAAATCATTCATATCTTCTACCACTTCATCACATTTAAAGTTATCAAGTACTGTTATAGTAACAGCAGTCCTATTTTTTTTCATCGATATGAACGTTTCCATCTATAATCACTTCTACGACACACACGCAAACACACACACACACACACACACACACACACACACACACACACACACACACACACACACACACACACACGGACTGCTTACTCTCTGCTTGTACTTGCAGTCTAGAGGTCAACGACAGGCGGCGCCCAACGCCCCAGGCATCTACGCGGGGGGCGAAGAGGGAACACCTCAAGAACAAACCTCGAGGTTGAATAGCAGAGACACAGCTGTTTTTGTCACCAGACGATTTGTAGCATCATTTAACGCTCCTTTTCGCTCCTGTGTTTCTGCTCTCGCGAGTTATCAGGTGTTCTCTCTCATTCTATTATCACTTTATTTTTGCCAGTTCAGTGTATTTCTGGATTCTATCTTTCTATTTTTGTTAGAATTCTTTACCGTTTTTCTTGCATGCTATCTACTCCCTTTTTCCTAACATAGAAATCATATTCTCCGTTGCTGAATCGATCTTGCCTCCGATCAGCTCACTAGAGTAATGCAACTTCGTCATCCTATGCTTAAATCACCTATCGAATCCATTCAGATTTTCCTTCGCTAACGCAAAGCCAGGCCATACGCCCTTAACGGTACAACTGAACCGAGCAGACGCGGCTTCTGGGCGTGTGAGAGCCATTACTCTTTGCCAGCGTAAAGACGGAGATCAGCTGATGTAAAGGTCGAATGTGTGGCTGAATGGTTGTGTTTGGGGTTGGGGATGGGGGTGGGGGTGGGGGTGGAGTCGGGAAGAGGGTTTTGAGGCAGTTTGTGTAGGGCGGAGCCAATTCAGGCGTCAGTCTGTAACTCTTGGGGCGGACGACATGCAGATAGATAGATAGATAGATAGATATACATATGTATATAAATGCATACATAAATACCACATGGACATCCGAAAGCCTATCTCATTTTCTTGAACCTACCGCAACTCTCCAACATTAGGAATGACTATTCAAAATGGCTGTTAATGTATGCATGTTTTCCTTCCCATGCAAACAGAGTGGCGGCGGGATACGAAAAACCGTGAGTGTAATTTCTCACACTCAGTCATGTGGGAAATTGTGCGAACGTGTGTGTGTGTATGTGTGTGTGTGTGTTTGTGAGTGTGTGTGTATGTATGTACACACACTCACAAGCACGCACATACACACACACATACACACACACACACACACACACACACACACACACACACACACACACACACACACACACACACACACACACACACACACACACACACACACACACACACACGTACACACACACACACGCGCGCACGCACACACACACACATACACACACAGATATATATATATATATATATATATATATATATATATATATATATATATAACTGTAATTATAATTATAATTATGATTATAATGATGATGATAATAATAATGATAATAATAATAATAATAATAATAATAATAATAATGATAATAATAATAATAATAATGATGATGATGATAATAATGATAATAATAATATTATTATTATTAATAACAATATTAATATTAATAATAATAATAACCATACGCACACGTGCGTGCACATACACACTCACACATATGCGTGCGCGCACACAGTTTGACAATAGAGCGGGGTTCATTAAATGCACAAGTGAATAGCATATAATCATATACAGCATTCACCATAGGTTGGTTCGATTGCTGTTCTTTCCACTTTTTTCTCTTTTTTACGCTGCATATGTGTATGATTTCCATTCTGACAACATGTGCACATAATCTAAAGGAGTAAGTCTATGTAAATCAAGGGCTGACAGTGAGTTTTCTTCTCTGTACATAAGTATGTGATGGCTGAATAGACACTATCTTGTGTCGGATTTACCGTTGAATTTCCAATATTTTTCTTGTAGGAGGGACCAGGATGGGCCCGGGAACGAGCATGACATGTAGGTAAACAACACCTATTGTGCCCGGAGGTAAGCATAATCACACAGTATACCATGGGAAGTCATTTTCACTCCTTTTTTTATGTTTGTATAACCTCTGTTATAGGACAATGTACTCGCTGTTTATGAAGTAGCGGAACGCTGATACTAATCACCTATTTGAAGGTATCATGACGCCAGCTTATGACAACACTTGTGCTTCCAAATGCATATCTGACCTTTTATTACTACCATTTGTGTATTCTTTACAGACGCTTTCTTTATCATCATTATTTATGATCTGCTTTTCCCTTTGTTTTCTTTCTTT
>NW_028234405.1:24080617-24085617 GCF_977035675.1 Penaeus japonicus | reverse complement strand
GCGAGAGGTCATCGCCTTCCTCAAATTGTACGACGGTTACTCGGAGCCGATCGCCTTCGGGCTGCGCTGGAATGTCTTCAGCTTCGCCTGGAAGATGCCCTCCGACAACTCCTTCTGGAACTGGATCAGCGGCGAGAAGGAAAAGCTGACCGTCGTCAACTCCGCGGCGACGGTCGGGATGCTGCGGCGGGTGCTCCTCAACAACACTTTCTACATCCGCAAGAAAGACGTCTGGAAGAACCAGAAGCTCTCCGAGGCCTTAGAGAAATACCAAAAGGAGGGCCACCTCGTCAAGGACTGGGTAGCCGGCACGATTGGGCACTACGCCGGATGGCACTGCTCCTGGTGCTTCAGGTTCGTCACGCCTTCCTTCCCCCCTTCCAGCGGTTCCCGTTTTATAACGCACTTTCAGATTACCCTTTCCTTTCAAAGCATTACTGATGTTATTATTTTTGTTGGAGATAAATTTATTGTTTTATCATTTTATTATGATTACCATTATTATCATTATTATTGTTATCATTATTATTATTATCATTATTATTATTATCATTATTATTATTATCATTATTGCTATTATTTTTATCCTTATTCTTATTATTGTCATTATTACTTTATTTGTTATTATCATTATTATTTTTTATACTATTATTATTATCATTGTTATTATCGCCATTATCTTTATTATTATTGTTATTATTATTATCATTATTATTATCATTATTATTATTATTATTATTATTATTATTATTATTATTATTATTATTATTATTTTTATCATTACTACTACCTTTGCAGCTGATAATGATAATACTAATAACTAGTATTCCTAATTGTTTGCTCTTGTTCTTTGTTGTAGTTCTCTTTTAACAAACATGGTTATTTCTAATCCTTCTTATCTTAATTACGAACACAAACTTTAATTGGACAAAATATCATCTTCCATACATTTATTTATTGACTATAATAGTTATACTGACTCCATTCTCTCTTCCTCCTTCCAGCCCGCCGAACATAATAAAGAAAATGGACTCTGCTCAAGCCAACGACAAACCTCGATGGGGAGACTATCCTGAAAAGAAAAATATTGCTTATATTACTTCAAGGCTTTGGGAGGGCAGGTAAGGACGGCAGGTGACTGTGTATGCCTGAATATGTTGTTTTATGATATATCTTTATTATTAAGTATATTGTGCATGTGAGATTGTTTGATGGTGTTATCAGAAAATAGGATGTGGAGATATAAAATCAGTTAACCACATACGGATAGAAAATATTACTAAATTGATTGTTTTTTTCCTTATACGTAGATGGTTTGACGACAAACTTCAGCTGTTACGAGTGAAGGATTCAGGTCAACGGTTCTATGCGCCCAAATATTTTCTGGAAAACCCAGACCTGTATCGTTCCCTACTGTATCATCCAGGTCACGAGAGGAACTTTAATCAGACCTGGAAACCACCGTGACAGCTCAAAGAAAATCAGTGTTATTTTGTTTTTTTGTTAATCTCAACATTGGTTTTGAATATAAAATATATATTTATTACGTTAATGGTGTAACTAACTTATTATCCTTCAAATTCAAGTATGCATCACAAAGATATTTACCATCTTTCCTAATATGAAATATCTGATGTTGGTTTTATTTAATGAGATAACAAATAAACGGATTATATAAAACACTAATTAGGAGAGGAATAACCTAATTACGGATGTTAACAAAATATTAACGTAATGCTTAGAAATCATAGGAAATATGACTGTCCATTTGTGTTTTCAGATTTCTGGTGTCCTTCGAAGTAAAGATGCAGTCGATATTAATGATAAGCCGAATTAAACACTTTAAACATCTGTGATCACAAACCATGATAAAAAATAATGAAAACAAAACGTCTCATCCGTTGGCACTTAAAAGCCTATTATGCAATATCTGTTTACACTTGCCATCTATTTTTTTGGCGATTACCTATCTCAAATCATCATCAAACCAATTCCAATAACGCAAAATCCAGCAGAGAGAATGAGCTGCCATTCTCTCCCTTCTCTGGCCACGTGTTATATATATATATATGCAAACTTTATATATATATAGCGATCGTTATTGGGAGATATTATATACCATATGAAGAGGCAGTGTATATATATATATATAATATATATATATATATATATATATATATATATATAATATATATATATATATATATATATATAATATATATATATATATTATATATATATATATATATATAATATATATATATATATATATATATATATATAATAATTATATATATATATATTTATATATATATAATATATTATATATATATATATATATATATATATGTGTGTGTGTGTGTGTGTGTGTGTGTGTGTGTGTGTGTGTGTGTGTGTGTGTGTGTGTGTGTGTGTGTGTGTGTGTGTGTGTAGTCATGATTATTGCTATCATTACTTTTACTGCTATTAAAACTATCATCATTATTGCTATCATAAATGTCATCTCATTATTATGACTGATATGATCGTTATTGTCATCATCACTATTTCTATCATTATCATTTTCATTATCATCAGTATTGGTATGATCATTAATATCATTTTATTATTATTATTATTGTTTTCTTTATAATTATCAATATTCGTCTCATTTTATTGTTATCATTACTAGTTTCAATATCATTATCACTTTTATTATTATCATTATCATCATCATTACTATAATCACTATTATGGTTATCATTATCATCTTTTTGTTAATACTATTACAATTATCATTATCATTATTAATATTATTTTTTAACATCATTATCATTATTATCATTATTGTCATTACTATTATTATTATCAATACTATTATTACCATTAATAATATTATTATTATCATTAACAATATCATTACTATCAATGTTATCATCATTATCATTATCATTAATATAACCCTGCCACTGGGGTGCACAAGCCAGTGCATTCCATATCTGATCGGACGCGGCCCAGGTTAACAACGACTGCCTCTGGTGCTGTTAACCAGTAGGGTGTCAGTGCAAATTGGGCTACTATTGAGCCAAGGAGGGGTGAAAGGAGGGGGGGGGAGAAGACAGGCGAGAAAGGTTGTGGTAAGATTTTGAACTTTGAATGTGAGAACTATGGCAGATAAAGGGAGAGAGCTTGCAGATACGATGGAGAGAAGAAAGGTTGATGTACTATGTGTGTTAAATCAAAATGGAAGCGGCACAAGGCTAGAAACATAGGTGAGGGTTTCAAGCTCTTCTATTATGGGGTTGGCAGCAAGAGGAGTGTTGTTGGTGTAGTTATAAAGGAAGACTATTATGAAATGTGGTAGAAGTAAAGAGGGTGTCTAGTAGAGTAATGAGTGTGAAGTTGTAAATAGAAGGGGCAAGGATGAATGTCATAAGTGTTTATGCTCCACAAGTGGGCTGTGAGATAGAAGAGAAGGAAGAGTTCTGGGAGGATATGGATGAACTGATGGATGGATGGTATCCCAAGACCTCAATGGGCGTGTGGGTCGAGTGGGGAGGATGAGAGGGTAATGGGATCATATGACCCAGGGACAGAAATGCAGAAGGGCAGATGATTATTGATTTTGCCAAAAGAATGGCTGTGCTAAACACATACTTTATCAAGAAGGTGGTTGAACAGGGTGACATGCAAGAGTGGAGGAAAGTGCACACAGGTGGATTATATCATGTGTAAGAGGTGTAATCTGAAAGGGTTTAGGGACTATAAAGTAGTGTCAGGGAATGTTGGAAGGAGGGTGTTGGGGGTTTCATCTGGTAAGACGAAAGATTACAAGGAAACTTGGTGGTGGAATGAAGAAGTACAAGACTGCATTAAGAGGAAAAGGTTGGCAAAGAAAAAGAGGTAAAGACAGAGAGACAGAAAGTAGACGTGAATTTAGAGAGAAGGGGCAACAAGTTAAATAGGAGGTGGCAAAGGCAAATGCTGGAACATATGATAGATTGCATACGAAAGAAGGTGAGAAAGATTTATACAATTGGCCAGGCAGATGGGATCGAGCAGCGAAGGATATACAGCAGGTGCGGGCCATAAGGGATGCAAATGTCAATGTGCTGACTGAGGAGGCGAGTGTGCTAAGAAGGTGGAAAGAATATTTTAGAGAGCTGATGAATGTGGAGAACGAAACAGAGGAAAGAATGGACGAAGCTCCAAGTGTGTATGGGGAGGTGCATACAGGAAGTGAAGCTGAAGTAAGGAATTTTATGAAGAGGATGAAAAATGGAAAGGCGGTGGGTCCAGATGATATTCCAGTGGAGGTGTGGAGAAGCTTAGGGGATGTAGCAGTGACATTCCTAACAAGGCTGTTTATCAGAATCTTGTAGGGGGAGAGAATCCCTGAAGAGTGAAGAAGGAGTATTCTGGCGCCCATCTTCAAGAAGAAGAGAGATGCACATAGTTGTACAAACTATCGTGGAAAAAAAAACTGTTTAGTTATTGACTGACGATTTGGGAAAGAGTAGAAGCTATACTAAGGGTATAAGTAACAATCACTGGATAGCAGTATGGATTAATGTCAGGCATGAGTATATCAGATACCATGATTGCTTTGCGAATGTTGATAGAAAGGAATAGGGAAGACTAGAAAGGGCTGCCCTTTGTGTTTGTGGACCTAGAAAAGGCGTGCGGTGGGGTGCCAAGAGATGAAATGCGGTATGACATGAGGAAGTCTGGAGTGAACGAGAAGTATGGGTGTAGTGCAGGATAATTACGAGAACAGTCTAATAGCAGTGAGGTGTGCGGTAGGAATAACGGAATGGTTTAGTGTAGAGGTGGGATTGCACCAGGGATCGGCTCTAAGCCCTCTCCTATTTTCAATTATTATAAACTGAATGACTGATGGTATTAGACAGGAGTTTTCTTGGTATATGTTATTTGCCGATGACATAGTGATCTGTGGAGATACTAGAGAGGAAGTTGACACTAATCTAGACTAGAGAGTAGGGGTATGAGAGTCAGCCGAA
>NW_028234405.1:24065617-24073117 GCF_977035675.1 Penaeus japonicus | reverse complement strand
GATACTGAAGGGAGATCGCAAGCGGTTACCAGAGGACCGCAAAGCTTCCCTGCTGAGGGCAACCACCATGCATGAAGTGGAGCATCTGGTATGAGCTTCTGAGAGTTTTATTTATTTGTTTGTTTTGATATATTTGAAATACAGAATGACTTCAATCTAGATGAAATGCTGTAGCTATCATAGTCATATACCAGTCTGCTTTCTTCATTATATGTAGCCTTCAGAATATTGAGGAAATTGACGGTGCCCATTATCTTACAGTGATTAGTGGCAATTTTTGTTTCATCATACAGACAGCAGCCTACAAAGGAAGTGGGAAGCGCACATATGCAGAGAGGGCTCGAGAGCTTGGCCTTGAGCCAGCTGCACTTGAGGTTATGCAGGGAACACATAATAAGTTTGTAAGTACTTTTGATACATGTCATAACTTCTGATTTTTTTTAGGATTAGAAGTAGAGTAGATATTCAGATGTTGCATATCTGAAATAATTTATATCAATATTATCTTTAATCTGTGTTCTCTTGTTGTTCATTATAGTGATTCTTGATTTTTGTAACATATATATTTCTCTTGCTTTTCAAGTCAAACCGCCAGGAGTTGTATTCTCTTATGGACCTAAATAAAGAAGGTCTTCGGACAATTGAAGAAGTTGAGCAAGGGCTCCAGCACATTATAGCAGATGTCATAAGTAAAGATCCACAGGTGCTTGACTGTGTGCGACAGCTGTAAGTTTTTCTGTTTTGTATGGTGAAATCTACTTCCCTGATATAAATTATCAATAGGTAGATTTCAAAACTACTGAGATAACACACATTTTTTTTTTCACTTCACCATAGCTGCAGCATATGTTACACACTAAACCTACAGCAATTGAGCCTCTTTACCTCTCCCCCTACAGAATGAAATTGTGTAAGCCTGTTTTAGAATGCGGCAAAGCACGCAAGCAGATGAAACGTGACCAGGGTAAAATGGTCAGTCGTGGACCAGGCCCCAGTGATGACCTTTGTGCCAAATATGAAAATTATTTTGAATATAAGAATCTGGCCTGGAACACAAAACCTCATTCAGTGAGTTGTGTGTTGTCAAATGTATATGTCTTTATTGTTGATTTTATTTTCAATGAATCTTTTTTTATTAATTTAATGATTCAGGTGTTTGTTGAAATGAAACATAGTTATTTTTTCTTATTTTCTTTTTCTTCATCTTTGTCAGTATCCATACTTAGTGGTGATCTTGCAAAATATTGTTATCACTGCTTTCTCTCCTCAGATGCTGGCCATGAATCGAGGTGAACACCAAGGGGTTCTTTCCGTGAAAATTGCCATTCCAGACAACACCTATGTCCATTTCTTCAACTACTGCCAGCAGAAATGGTTAGGGATGGCACCACCACACTACTACAGAACACAGCTGGTGATGATGAGCATTGAAGACAGCTGGGAGAGGCTTGGTATGTTCCAGAGAGCTAATTTTCCTCTGAACCTGATTTTCCCAGAAAGAGTCATGTTTGTAAAATTTTTATTATATATTTTTACAATCAAATTCCAGTTTAGTGAAAGCTTTTTATAAAGATGCATGATTTTCTCCAATATCAAAGAGTTCAGTAGTTATTGGGAGTATTTGATATGATAATATATGTCATTCAGTATGCATGCTTCTCATTTTTCCATATAGTCAAACCGTTCATGCAGAGGCAGATCCGCAGTGAATTAACAGAGATGGCCGAGATTGCATCTGTAGAGGTATTTGCTGCTAACTTGCGGAAGCTCCTCCTCACTCCCCCAGTGAGAGGGAAGACGGTGCTCGCCATTGACCCAGGTACATGAAATCATTCCTCGTCCAGGGTAATAAGGGAGGCAGGGAATTTATTTTTGTTGTGTATAGATTTATCTTTTTCTTTCCAATATATGTTTTATTTTAATATTGCTTTTTAGTTATTCAGTGTATATGCAATATATTTTGTTTAAATTGTGAACAGTGTATGCATTGTTTAAATTAACTAGGTAATAGGTGTCTTTTTTTTGTAATTTTCGCACTCGACTTCAGGTCTTTAGGAAATACAGTATTAACCCTGGTGTAAAAATAGTGGTCTCCTACACCATGTATCATTTAGACTCAATCAAAGAGAATATTGCTGTTTTTCAAAGATTAGAAAGAAATATTATAGACCACTATTTTATTCATAAAGATATCATCAAACAAAATGCTAATAATCCTGTCATAATCAACTTGAAATGTTTTCATCTTTTAGGGTATGCCAATGGATGTAAGATTGGTGTGACAAGCCCAACAGGTGAGAAGCTCCTCACCACCACAATCTATCCTTTCCGTGGTAATCAGCATCTTCAGGTGGAGGACTGGTGCAAAGATCATAATGCTAGAACGCTTCGAGAAATTGTGCACAAATATAGGTGAGAAAAGGGTTATGTTAACCCGTTAACGACGGGTGACTAGATATCACGTCTAGTGGTTTTGTTTAAGCCGGATTGGTCCCGTCAGGAATGGGTTAAGTGATTTTTAACCCATTACACAAGATGATGTGATATCATGTCTTGTATTGGCAGCACTTGCCGCCAGGAAGGGATATCAAGTCATGACTTTTTGTATGGGCAGTACACTAGGTGATCATGCACACAGAGGGTGGCTGTTTCCAGAGCAGGCAAATAACCCTAGGTGTTAGGACTGCACACTTGAAATACCCTAGCACCAAAACTGGGCAGAGCCAAAACTGCCCCTTGTTATCAGGTTAAATGAGATTTTAAGGTTGTGCCTGGCCTTAAGTTTTGGGATAGAACAGTATTAGATGATGAAACTTATCTTGATTAGTGATGTAAAATATCTGTAATACTACTGAATATGATAATTATGGATTTCTCAAATGGCTTCCTTTTTTACTATCTATAGTTAGGTAACACAGTTAATACTGATTTATTCTTTTTGATGCGCTTCTTAGGTGCGAGCTCTTTGCAATTGGTAACGGAACAGGATGCAGAGAGACAGAGACTTATCTCACACGCCTCATCGCTCAAAAGTGCTTTGATCCCTTTAATGTCCAATACACCATCATCAATGAAACTGGAGCATCACAGTACTCAGTCTCCCCGGAGGCAAGAACTGAGTTTCCTGGCCTGGACCCTAATCATATCAGTGCCCGTAAGTGTGGTTTGGTAATGAATCTTTTTTTTTGTATTTCCTTTCTCTTTCCTCTTGTCTTCACTATTTCATATCATCTTTTGTCTGGAATTATTAATGTAATAAAAAGATAGAGCATAGTATTTCATAAGGCTTTTTATTTATTTATTTTTTATAAAAGAAGGTTGACAATATACTCATTCTGTACTATATGTATTTTGCAGTGTCTTTAGCCAGGAGGTTACAAGACCCATTATTGGAGTACATCAAGGTACATCCAATGCACATGGGAGTGGGCATGTACCAGCATGACATACCAGAGCGTATCCTGCATGCTTCTCTAGATTCAGTCATGACAGAGTGTGTGTCATTCGTGGGCGTTGATATTAATTCAGCATCTGAATTTGTTTTAAGGTCAGTACTAGAAAATATAGTGTTGGTTGTTTATCCGTTAATAATTTATTTAATTTCTTTACTCATTAATGACGGTTTAGTTGATATAACATCATGGCTTTCAGGCAGAGCCAAAACTGCCACATCATTATCGGGTTAAGATATGCTTTACATTTCATAATGAATTGAGGAGATTAGATATATCATATTTGTGGGTAATGTAAGATGGGAATGTTGCTCCTTAACCCATTCACGCCGGTTGACGTGATAGCACGTATTGTGGTTTTCGCGTCAGACGCCCTGGACGAGCTATGAGGGGAAGCCGCGTGCTCGGGTAGAGCGAGCGGGCAACCGAGGCTCGCGGCTTGTGCGCCCGAGAATCTCGAGGCGTTAGGCTTATGCGTTCGAGAACCCCGGTATTGCGACCGCGCATGGCGTGAATGGGTTAAACCATTTGTGCCAGATGACGTGTTAGCACGTCACGAGAATATTTCACTCCAGTCAGATGATGTCCTATCATGTTAAGATCTCTCCCTCTAAATAGTTACATAAGTATATACTTATTGCAGTTGCATTTCAATAGACACATTATTGTCCTTGTCTTGTCAAAGAAAAAAAGAAAAAAGAAAAGAAAAAAGCACCCCTCAGCATCCCATAGAATTAGGCGAGTGAAAAGCACTCCGAGAGGCGCAGTGCAGCATCGCACCAGGAGAGATCTTGCATGTGGAGGCTGTGTGCACTTGCTATTTTCACAGTGGGAGCAGCATTAGACAAATAATCGGTCTGGCATAGATGGGTTAACTGCAGTAGAGAGAGTTGATTTACTATTTATTTCACATCATTCTCCTTTATTATTCAGACTGTAGCAAAATATCTGATTATTACAGCAGCACTTTATTTACATTATTAAGTGACTAGTAAAAGCAAGTCAGGAACTTGAACTAAACATATTATAAAATATCATGTAAATAACCAATGTCATGGTTATCAGTATTATTATGGAATAATTACACTTATTTCTTGTTCCCAATTTCGTCTAGAAAATAAATAAGTGTTCATTTTATAATGATACACTATGAGTGTTACCAAAAATGTGCACAATCAGATTTTATTTTTGGAGCATGTTTATGTATCATGAATCTTGTTATCCTTTACTTTATGTTCACTTTTATCTCCAGAATTCTTAAATTTCTCTCTTTCAGGAAACTCTCTGGACTGAACAAGCCAAGAGCAGCCAATATCGTTGAGTACAGAAAGACCAAAGGGCCCTTCATAAATAGGGAACAGCTGAAGTCTGTAAAGGGTATTGGACCACGGACATTTGAGCAGTGTGCAGGTTTCATCAGGATTATGCCAGAGATACTGGAGATGGAAATTAACAAGTAACATATTTGTATGCTTTTGTTCAAGAGAAAATCATGTTTTAGTGAGGAAAATTGATTTTTTTATTGTCTTATTCTTTGTCATCCTGGTCCCTTTTTTTCCTTTACTTTAAGTTAGATTAAAATAAAATTTTGCCCAAGAAAATATAAACAATAGTTTTTACCTTAAATCTTTGTTTACCAGAACGCCGCAGGGAAAGAAGCGAGCAGAAAAGGAAACTGTGAGCCCCCTAGACCGCACAATGATCCATCCTGAGTCTTATGGAGCTGCTATGAAGTTACTCAGTATCGTTGGAGTGCGACCACAAGATATTGGTGCTGATCACCTGATTCGCACAATAAGACATTTTATGCCAACTACCAGTAAGTTTTGGTGCCTTGATGTTTGTTCTGTGCAGAGGACTTGAGTTTTTTTAGTTGATTTTTTTTTTTTTTTTTTTATTATAGGATGTCATAAAATCTAACTGACAATAATTAGAAGAAAATTACATGTTGACAACAGAAACACCTTATAGTTTTATGAATAGAACTTCCAATTCTCAAGCATTTGAATCTTCTCTTTCTGATTATGGCTTCATCTCTCCAACACAGCACTAGAAGCCTTGTCTGAGCAGTGTGAGACGACACTCCCTACCATGCAGCTCATTGTTGAGGGCCTGACACAACCTCTCGACTATGATATCCGTGCCCAGTTTGAAAAGCCACTCTTCCGAAAGGGGATCACCTCCATAGATGATGTTGCTTTAGGGACTAAATTAACAGGTAAGACATAAAGAAAGCTGAGATATATCCTGAGATTCCTTCTTTTTGTATTTTATTTTAATTTTCTTTTTTCTTTTCTGAATATTATAAAAAGACTCTTTTTTAGGCATTCATATGAAATAAGAATAAGCATTTGTGCATATATGTTGATCTAATGTGATCTAGTTTTTCATCTTTATATTTTGTTTTGTTTTATCATTGTCATTTCCCTGAAATCAAGTTTTTTTTCCCTGCTCAGGCACAGTGAGAAATGTTACCCACTTTGGTGCATTTGTGGATGTGGGCCTTGGGAATGATGGCCTGGTCCACGTCACCAAGATGGGTGGAGTAAGGCTGGAGCTTGGCAACATTGTGGAGGTGTCGGTCATCTCCATTGAAAAGGAGCGTGGTAGGATTGGCCTCATGCTGGAGCGGTTGATTGGTTGATAGGTTTGTGAAGCCAAGCACAATGGCAGCATTCATTTACAGACTATTTGATTATTGTTAGTATTCTCATTATAGTTATTATTATTATTGTTATTATTATTGGTATGATTATTATTATTATTGGTATGATTATTATTATTATTATTATCATTATAATTATCATCATCATAGTTAATGTTATTATTATTATTATCATTATTATTATTATTATTATTATTATGATGATGATTATTATTATTACATATATACATATACATATATATATATATATATATATATATATATATATATATATATATATATATATATATATATATGTTGTTGTTTTTTCTTTTCTTTTTTAAGAATGGTCCTTTTTTAGGCAGGTTATTGCTTTATTTATGTTAGGAAATTGAAAACAGCTGTGCCTTTTCAAGACGCATTAAATCTTAAGCTGTCTGTAATTAGAAGATGGTACATATAGGGGACATTTAGTCAGTTGCATTTTATTTTATGTATATATATATATATATATATATATATATATATATATATATATATATATATATATATATATATATATATGTTTATATATATATACATATATATATGAATATAAATATATATATATATATATATATATATATATATATATATATATATATATATATATGTATGTATGTATATGTATATAGATGTATATATTTATATATATTTATATGTATTTATATATATATGTATAATATGTATATGTATATATATGTATATATATGTATGTATATGTATATAAATATGTATATATATGTATATATATATATATATATATATATATATGTATATATATATATATAATTTATTTATGTTTATATTTATATTTATATTCATATTTATCATCTTTATTGAAATTATTTGTTTATGTTGGCCAGTCTTGCATACTTTAGTTGCAGTCTATAGGTGATATTTTTCCCTCCCTCCATTTTCCTTTTTTTATTATGTATTTTTTATTATGATTTTCATTCTCTCTCTTTTTTATTATTATTATTATTATTATTATTATTATTATTATTATTATTCTTTTCTTGCTCTCTCTTTGGGCCTATCTTAGATATCCCGCTTTTTTGTATAATATGGTTAACTGTGAAGAACAAGATGTTGCTTTTGAGAAGTAACAACTGCAATTACTCCACAATAGAAAAAGGATTTAGTTTATGATATATTTTTGTGTGAAAAAAAAGTGGATATGATGCAGTAAAATTTTACATACATGTACCTCTGCAAAAAAATCTGTACACATACACATTTATGCAGTATGTGTTTAGAATAGAAGTAGCTGTTATGTCAAAATGGATGTCTAATCCATTTTTTTTTTTTTTTTTTTTTTGTGTCATGTAGATCTATGTTGCCATCAGTTCTATTGATGGTTCT
>NW_028234405.1:24045617-24055617 GCF_977035675.1 Penaeus japonicus | reverse complement strand
CAGGAAAATTAAATCGCGCAAAAAATTCCTCAAACTTTAATCAAAAGATGTGAACCAAAAGAACATCAATTAAGGAATCTTCAGCGACTCAACACTGGCTTCGAACAGTGTTTTGTATCTGCGAATTGTGAAATAAGTAGTGTTTGGTTTTTGCCAATAAGGCACGATGGTTGTAAAGCAACAATGAAGGAACGTTCAGCGGTAACACATCTTATAAGAATTCTTCATTCAGACGGAATAAAACCAAAAATCCAGAGTTAAAAGCCCATTCTAATTTAATCAGAACAACTATTCTAAAACTCGTCCTCCTACATCCTCTTACACCCTTTTCCCTTTCATCCACCCCCACCCCCCTCAACTCCCTCTCCCCCACTTCCTCTCCGCCCTTCCTCCGACCCTAATTCCCTTCCTTCGGGACGGACAGGCATGTGTAAAATCTTTCTGGTTTTTGGTCTGCGAGAGCATTTTCTTACCAAGGCCGGAATGCTCTTCACTCTCAGTGGTCTGTCTTTGTGTCGGCCGCGTGAATTTCGTAATTGGAAGGAGCAAGTGCCTGGCGGTCGAACAGTCAAGCTAATTTGCTTCCGTTTGAGTGAGTCTATTTTTCGTTCTTTCCTTATTTATAGGAACTACAACTGACCCAGGCCTCTTTGGGTAAGTTGAAATCCAAAGGGACAGAACTGGGTAAGCTGTATTTCGTAAGGTTTTTTTATATTTTGATATTCATAGAACAAGAAAACCCTTTTATTTGAATGAGTGTAGGCATAATATACATGAAACATGCATATTATGCGCATCCAAAGTCCATCTTCACACTGCGTAGCCATATGTTGCAATGTGGCGGCACGAATCCTTTTGCCACGATGCCAAGTGATTCTTTCGGTAGCTTTCTTTGTATGTGAGTGTAAATGTGATATATACATATGCATATATATATGTATATATATATATATATATATATATATATATATATATATATACATATGCATATATATATATATATATATATATATATATATATATATATATATATATATAATGTATATATATATATAGATAGATATTATATATATACATATGTACATATACATATGTGTGTATATATATATAATATATATATATATATATATATATATATATATATATATATATATATATATATATATATATATATCAGTGTGTGTGTGTATGTGTGTGTGTGTGTGCGTGTGTGTGTGTGTGTTTGTGTGTGTGTGTGTTTGTGCTTCTCTGTGTGTGTGTGTCTTTGTGCTTCTCTGTGTGTGTGTGTTTGTTTGTATGTGTGTGAGTGTGTTTGTGCGTGTGTGCGTGCGGGTTTACACAGATTACACAAATGCATACAAACCAATGCACGTGTCTCCCCATCGTAACCTTCAAACCGTTTCATTGACCCAAATTCTCTTTAGCTAAAGCAAAAATTCTTATCAATTCATCTCAGTCTCTAAGACCTTGCCCTGTATATTTCAACTCGAAAAAACATGATCTATCCATCACTCGCCGTTTTCATTTGCAACCCTGAAGAATGTTTAAATCTAAGCAACACACGGTGTAGTGATTCCCCGAGACATTCCCTTGCCCCCAAAGTAAAAATCCCGATTGAATCCATGGTAACGTGAATCTCGTCCTGTGTAGGGGTAGGCTGCCACCAGCTGATAAGGGATCAGCACCCGTGTATATGCGAGACAGTAAAAGACGTGTAAAATGTATGTTATGTATGTGTATGAGTGTATGTCAGTTTGTATGTGGAAAGAAAGAGTTCCTACACAGGACATTGCCGAGCAGGCGTGGTTAGAGTCAGGCAAACATTCTTATTTCAGTGTTTCACAAAAAGGACTTGAAAAATATAAACTGAAATTCCGATCATAGTTTATTATATAAATATAATCAACACAAAAGGTCTCTCCTCCTTCCATATCAAAAATGTATTCCTTTGGCTGGCCATGAATTTAGACTATAGCCGCAACCCTTTTAAAACCATAAAAATACAATAAAATGAGAAAAAAACAACAAGTGTCAAAAGGACACTTGTTGTGAGCAGCGCTGTTGCCGAGCTAGTAGCTCATGTGCTAGAGGCTATCTGCTCCCGGAACACGGCCTCGCAGGGGTAATATGGGCCTCTTTCCAGGGAGGGAGCATGTGGTAGGCCCTCCTTCCAGGGAGGGAGTGAGTAGTAGGCCCTCCAGGGCAACGCCATCTCTTGGCGCCGCTTCCCCCTCGTGGCGACAAAGGGACACTCGTGTATATTCCCCTGGAGGGATGGCTGGGGCGAAGTACATCACTACAACTCCTCCCCCTCGAAGTTCATAGGCCGCTTTGCCAAGGCCTGTGGACTAAACATCAACTGCAAATAAAAAGGGGTTTTAATGTCGAGCATAGTTAAAAATCACCATCCAGGCAAAAGAAGAACTTATAAAAAATATAAAAAGGGGAGAGATCCACGACCTTAAAAAAAATCAGCCAATTAAAAAAATAATTTATCCAAAAAAAAAAATAGCAAATAAACTAAAAACAGGCTGAAACCATCAAAAATCACCCAAACCTAAAACAAAGTCAAAACTTAAAATTAACCTTAAAGTAAAACGAAAGTAAAAAGAGCCAAACAAACAATCAGGGATAACCCACTCTAAAACTACAGCGAAACACTGGTTAGCCCTTCCTTAAAAAGAGGACATAACCATCAGGGATACCACAGAAGGTCAATACCTACATTAGGTTGTTGACGCGCTTACTCCTGGTTACTCGCACCAGGGACACTCGGATCCTCGGTTCCATCGTCCACCTCAGCCTCGGGGAAGAACTCTAGCTCTTCTTGGACCACGTACTGCTTCATCTGGTTACAGTGGTAACCCTTCTCTCGGTAAGGCGGCTGCGTCGACTGGCAGATGAAGGTGACAGGGCCTACCTGCTTCTTCACCCGCAGAGGGCCACTCCACCGGGAACCAAGAGCTCGGCCTGCCACCCCTGTCCGGCGGGCGTACTCTCTGACAAGGACAAGATCACCCTCTGCTGGTGTGAACTTCTGCCGCACTCTCCGGTTGTAGTCCTCAGCCCATATCGTCTGTGCGCGACGGGCCGTTTCCACTGCAACCGCTCGAGCCTCCTTGAGCCTTTCGCGGAACCGTTGAGCGGATCCTTCATCAACCTCCTGCCGGTTCGTCAGCCCTACAGGGAAATAACCATCCTTCCCTATCATGAGGTACAACGGCGGCTGTCCGGTACTCCTGTGTACCGCCGTGTTCAGGGCGAGACGTACGTACGGAAGGAGCTCATCCCATTCGTCCGGGTGGTCTCCTACCAGGGTAGCCAGGGCATCCTTTATAACCCTGTTACTCCTTTCTACCATACCATTAGCCTGTGGGTGGAAAGCTGTGGTATATCCCAACTTTATCTTCAACATTTCACATACCTGGGAAAATAGACGGTTTTTAAATTCACCCCCAGAATCCGTTACTAGAATATTAGGAGGTCCAAAAAGAGTCACATATTTCTCCACAAATGCATTAGCCACTGTTTCTGCATCCTTGTTCTTCAAAGGTATCAACTGTAAATACCTGGTAAGATGTTCTACGATGACCAGAACGTAGCGGTAACCATTCAGAGATCCTTGCAAATCTAGAAGATCTGCCGACACCCTCTCCATAACCTGTGTCACCTCTGGGGCGGAACTTAATTTAGCCCTCCGCACCGCAACTCCTTTTCGCCGTTGACATTGGGGGCATGCTGCTACGAACCTCTTGACGCCCATCAACATCTGAGGAAAGTAATACTGGTCTCTCAGACGCGTGTAAGTCCTATAGACTCCAGGGTGGGCTGCTGTTGGTTCGCTATGCACTGATCTTATTGCCTCATCCCTCATGGTGCGAGGGATCACTAGCTGCTGGATCACACGGTCTGGAAGGTGACGTAAATGGTACAACAGGCCATCGCTTACCTCGAATTCTTCTAAAGGAAAGGGTGTTCTTCGTCGGGGCAGTCTTTGTTCCTGGAGGTACTGGATGATCTCAGTCCATAGGGAGTCCTTCTGTTGCTCTTCGGCAATCTTTTGGGCGTCCATGACAAGAGATGTTGCCGCTACTGCTCTGCTTAGGAGGTCAGGTACATGATGGGAAGCACCTGGTTTGTACCGAAGTTCGTACTGGTAGAAGGAGAGTTCGTGGGACCATCTAGTCATCCTGATTGACTTCGTGACCTGCTTAAATACGTATACTAAAGGCCGGTGGTCAGTATAAATCATAAATGATTTGCCATAAAGATACGCATCAAAATTTCTGACAGCTTCGACAACTGCCAGGGCCTCAATATCAATCACGGGATATCTCCTTTCTACCTCCCTAAGCTTTCGTGAAAAGTAGGCAACAGCATGAGGGACCCCTTCCCCATCTCGCTGCATAAGACATGCGCCGATGGCTACCTGTGACGCATCGGAATGCACCTCAAAGGGACGGTTAAAGTCTGGTTTCCGGAGGACCGGTGCCGACATCAGTCGTCGCTGCAGCTCCTCAAAGGCCTGCTGATGCTCTTCTGTCCACCGAAATGATCGTCCCTTCCTGGTTAAAGAGGTGAGTGGGGCAGCTATCATGGCATAACTGGGGATGTGTTTTCGGAAGAATCCGGTACATCCCAAAAACTGTCTTACTCCCTTCACATTCTGTGGGGGCTTCATGGTCTTAATGGCCTCTACTTTAGCTGGGTCTGGCTGTATCCCTTCCCTGGTTATAAGGTATCCCAGGAATTTGAACTCATGAGTGGCAAAGGAGGACTTACCGATATTTAGACAGAAGCCAGCCTTACTGAGCAAGTCTAAGGTTTCTTCCAGATGTCCCAGATGTTCATCAAACGAACGGGAGTAAACCACCACGTCATCCAGGTATGCTAGCACATGCCTCCCCAAGACTGGAGCCAATACTGTGTTGATGGCCCTCTGAAAGGTGGATGGGGCCGTGGCGAGTCCAAAAGGGAGCCTGGCAAACTGGAAAAGTCGGTGGCCATCTGAAAATGCCGTTTTATGCCTATCCTCTGGATCTACTTCCACCGTCCAGTAAGCAGAGCGGGCGTCAAGGGCAGTGAACCACTCAGTGTTATGCAGTTCATCAATGGTCTGATCTATACGGGGCATTGGATATGCATCCCCAATCGTTACTTTGTTCAGGTTCCTAAAGTCAATGCAGAACCTTACCTGCCCATCCTTTTTCCTGACCAGAACCACGGGGGACAACCAAGGAGATTTTGAAGGCTCGATGATGCCACCAGTAAGCATCTTATCACACTCTTCCCTTATGGTGGTCCTTGCATGTTCCGGTAGACGCCACTGTCTGGTCCTCAGAGGGGTCTCACTGGAGGTTACTATCCTATGGGAAATACCTGGCACCTTCCCCAGTGGAGCTCCTTCCTTAAATAAATTGGGAAATTTGTTTAAAATGGAAAACAATTGATATCTTTGTTCAACCGTAAGATGGTTTACCTTCTCCTTCGGTATGTCGAAGCTAGCTTCCGTCTCACCCACAGTGTGCGTTTCGAAATGAACTTCAGGGAAGACGGTGTATTGGTCCTCCGTGTAGCCGAAATCTTGGGTCCCATAAAAGTCATCGAAATCGTCGATGAATTCCTCTGTAACACTGCTTAGAGAATCCCCATCATTATCCTCCCTGCTAGTGGGCACAAAGTTCTTAGGAGGCACTTCCCTTGAAGCAGAGTCTTGGTGAAAAGTCTGTTCTACCGGTTCAACTCTTGCGATAATCATACCCCCCTTAAGTGTCACTGGCTTTGGTCCATCATTCACTACCCACACGTTAACCATGTTCGTTTTTACAGTCACCACGGTCCTAGGCACTAATACACGGTCAGTAATTCCACAGATACATACCTCCGGATGCCTGGTTCCATTCTGTACTTGTCCATGTATAAAAACACCACTATGGGGAGGGCACTGCACTGTCTTCTGAACCACAACACTGTTTTCTACCTCACCCATGTTGCACGTCCGTCCACCTGAACCAGGTTTCTCTCTTCCGGGGATGGTCTTATTAATCACCTGCACCTCCCTTGAGGCGGCATCGGAGTACGTGAGCGGCACCTTCACGCCATTAAACACCATATATTTTCTAAGGGGTGAGTGATAGGAAATTAGCCGGAAGTTGAACCTTCTGAGTAAGTCAATGCCCAGTAAAATATCACCTGGGAAAGATATTTCATTCACTATACATACTTTATGGAAGCAGAAGACATGAGGAGCGATTTCAACTCTTACCGTTGCTTCCGCTTCAGGCTGAAACTGTCGTCCCGAAGCACCTCGCAGGGTTTTCGACGAAGAAAAAGGTCGGTGTATTTTAAACCTTTCCATGGCATCTCGGGAAAGTATAGTTACTTCTGATCCAGTATCCACAAATCCTTCAGCCGTTTGACCATTAACCTGTAAGTGTACTATGGGTCTCCCATGTTTTACTTGGCTACTCACGGGCATTACTGGTTCCTTGGGGTCCTGCGCCTGGGGTTGGAACCTCTTCGTCCCGGCGGGCCGCGAGAAAGGGACATCTGTTTGCAAAGTGTCCTTCCTTGTTACACAGGAAACACCTCGTCAATTTACGACTTCGACAGTCGGCTGTATCATGGGAATCAGATTTGTGGTAAGAACAATACCTTTCAACAGGAGCTACTTGCCTTGGACGAAAACTTCTCCTTGGGTACTCAGGTTCACCTGCTGTCTCTGGGGTACTCACATTACCTTCACTTTCACCTTTTACACCAACTCGAAGGTTCCAAATCCTCTGAGAAGCATCGACAATCTCCGACAACGAACCATCCTCCTTTAGGACTAAAGCTTCCCTCAACCAAAATGGCAAACCTCTTAAAAATACCCTCCTGATCAATTCGTCAGGATCCCCTATGGCTCCAGGATAATCATAAAAACCTTGATACACATTACCCTCTAAAAGAACATAAAAATCAAGAGGAGCTTGATCGGATTTCAACTTATATCCTTCAAGTATTCTAAAAAAGTCTATGGCAGAACATGTCCCCCTGAATTTAACCCTTACTTTTACTTTAAATTCTTCCCAGCTTGCAATTCTATCAAACAGGGGCCCATTTATTATTAAGTCTGCTGTTCCTCTGCAAGAAGCCTTCGCCGCGCGAATATAGGCCGAATCAGTGGGAGGTCTAGTCAAATTCTCAATGCTGCGGATCCAACTCTCTACCTCCTGATTCCTTTTAAGTGGTTTAGCAGCAGAGGTCTCGGCTTTAAAAATAATTGCCGCTTCCTTCTGTACAACATACTCAACAGGTTCACGGGAAGAAGCTTCACTAGTATTAGGTGTTGCCCTGTTTTGTTGTTCTAATTTTAATTCCAATTCAGAGTTCTTTACTTGCAAATCATTGACCAGAGTTTTTAGACTATTAATTTGGGTTTGTAACTCGTCAAACAATGAGATATCCATGTTCTCTCTGGGCAAAAGAGTCAACTCACCACTCGTGTTTGAATCGTCTTGTGAAGATTCTCCCGATGGACCTGCCTCTGGCTCACCAACTAACCCTCTCCGCAGCTTTCGTTTACCCATTACTGTAAATTAATGAAATAGACCTTTACCTATACGAAAAAATACTGGACTTTTAATCCCTGAAACAAACTTTAACCCACATGAAAGAAATACCCAAAATTAATGCTTGCCTGAAACATTAGAAATACCTGAAGTTAATGCTTGCCTGAAACATTCAGATCCCACCGCTGATCACCAAAAATAAATAAGAGCTGTAGTGATTCCCCGAGACATTCCCTTGCCCCCAAAGTAAAAATCCCGATTGAATCCATGGTAACGTGAATCTCGTCCTGTGTAGGGGTAGGCTGCCACCAGCTGATAAGGGATCAGCACCCGTGTATATGCGAGACAGTAAAAGACGTGTAAAATGTATGTTATGTATGTGTATGAGTGTATGTCAGTTTGTATGTGGAAAGAAAGAGTTCCTACACAGGACATTGCCGAGCAGGCGTGGTTAGAGTCAGGCAAACATTCTTATTTCAGTGTTTCACAAAAAGGACTTGAAAAATATAAACTGAAATTCCGATCATAGTTTATTATATAAATATAATCAACACAAAAGGTCTCTCCTCCTTCCATATCAAAAATGTATTCCTTTGGATGGCCATGAATTTAGACTATAGCCGCAACCCTTTTAAAACCATAAAAATACAATAAAATGAGAAAAAAACAACAAGTGTCAAAAGGACACTTGTTGTGAGCAGCGCTGTTGCCGAGCTAGTAGCTCATGTGCTAGAGGCTATCTGCTCCCGGAACACGGCCTCGCAGGGGTAATATGGGCCTCTTTCCAGGGAGGGAGCATGTGGTAGGCCCTCCTTCCAGGGAGGGAGTGAGTAGTAGGCCCTCCAGGGCAACGCCATCTCTTGGCGCCGCTTCCCCCTCGTGGCGACAAAGGGACACTCGTGTATATTCCCCTGGAGGGATGGCTGGGGCGAAGTACATCACTACAACGGAACTTCTTGTTTCCCAAATCAATAAGAAAAATGCTTCAAACACATGTCAGTTCCATACAGTGAATCCCACAAGGTATTTTTTGAGACAATTGAATATAAAGATTGGTTTACAATGACATATTTGCGATGAATCTGTCGTTCTATTCTGTGTATGCTGTGGGCTCGAAATATATGTATAGAAACTGACTGTGAGTACATGAGGTCAGATTTTATGAGTTTTTTTCATCTTAAGACTTAATCATAGGGCCTATGGCTTTCAATCGTTTTATTTCCCGGACTTAATCACAGGACACTCATCTATAGTATATTACGAATAAACGGAATAAAGACATCTGCATGGAGACATTAACCAAACACTGTACTCGTAACTCTCGGTAACTGGAGAAGAAAACGGAAGCCAGACAACTTGGTTCGAATCGTCTTCATCCGTCTCCTTAAATGAAGCTTCGTGACTCGGTTTGGCTCACCTGTTTCTGCATGATGTAAACGTAAAACACAAACGTAACAACCAAATTCTTACTTATATTTTAAAACAAAGCCTTTGGTTCAACCAGAGCTTTGTTTAAGGTGCTTATAATATTTTCTCTACGCACAAAACCAATAAGTGAGTTTGCGATCACCTGTCATGAGCAAGGCCAACTACGCTGAGTTTTTCATTTTATTCTTGAAGTCCTTTACGTTTGCCTCTATTTTGTTCCCTAGAGAAGAAAAATTATTCATTCTAATTTAAGATGACAGAAAGCTACCTAGCCAAATATCATACTCCCAAGTTCAGTTCTGCCAAGTCAACAGTAATAAAACTTGGTGTTGCATACACATCTAGAAACAAATGTTTACAAACACTTCACTTATACAAAATGGTTATATTCTACACTGGAGAAAAATAAATTAATAATGACTGTATAACTCTCATCATTAAGGAAATAAAATAAAAATACATATTACTATATGTGCGTAACGGGAACCTCTGTACATAGGGAAAATTCTCAGTAAGAAAAAAGTAGGGAATTTGTCATTACTTATGCCTCTTTCTCCATGTAATATTTTAACAAAACAGCTTCAAATGATTGTAAAAAAAAGTATGCAATAGAACAGCATGAAGCCCAAAGTAAAACCTCTGTTTAATTCGAAGACCCAATGTGTCTGCTGTAATATTTCTTGATGCCACATTTGGCACCTGGACTGCAGCACCGTAACTGTTGCTGCTTTGCTTTCTGTTCTATGGCAATTTCTTCGGCCTTAACAGGAGCATTACTTGCCCATATAATGTATTACAATGTATGCTCGAGTTAGCAAATATGTTGAAATAAATAGTACCAATATTATCGGAATTCTTGTATTGGTAATACATGCTATGCGAATGTACATACAATGAGACGTTCGTGGATTCAAGGATCTGGTCATAAGCTCTACCTACACTATACATCTTTGATAAGTCTTCTGTAAGGTTGCCATCGCTTTTCTTGATACAGATTGTGTTGCATTATTATATTAGTA
>NW_028234405.1:24015617-24018117 GCF_977035675.1 Penaeus japonicus | reverse complement strand
AGCTAGGAGAAAAGAGAGAGCTAACAGTCATGCTTCCAGTGAATTCCCAGTTCAGGCCAGCGTGCCACAAGGCAGTGTCATCGGCCCACTTTTATGGAACGTATGATTTGATGATGACTTGCAACTCATCTCTGAATCTTATGTTTACGCTGATGACTGCACCTTCACATTCAGCTGCGCACAATCTTATGAACAACACACTCGACCACATAATTTCAAGGCGCCGTAAATGGCAGGTCGAATTGGCACCAGAAAAAAAACATCATGATTGTATCTAGACGCCAGGTGCCTGAGAACGTTCGTGCATTCATCCCTCCCCTCCCTTACCTAGCCAAGAATGCAACAAGAGAGCTAGCTGTACTAGAAAGAATGCGCTAACCCTTACAGTTCACAAGTCTGCTCCCACCATCTCACTTTGCTTTACTTGATGTAGTGCAGAACAGAGTCCACCGACGACTGGAAATAAAAGCACGAGAAAATGACTTGCAAATGTAATTCCAGTTCATTAACAGGGAGCGATGTTGCTGGTCTCTATGTGTTTACAAGACACACAAACAAAATAATCCTCATTTAACTTCGCTACGACTCCCAGCGAGCGCCAAACACAGAATGAAAACGCCTGCACTCGTGCTCAAGAACTCCAGGTTCCTTGTGCCAAGAACTGAACTCCATCTGCGTTCTATTCTCCAAAGATATTGGAGAATATGGACCATTCTATCCCAGCAAACAAAAAGCTTTACTTAGAAACATTACAGATCAGACAAGCAGTGCATATACGGAGATTGCAGTTTGAACCTTGCTGAATAATTTTTGGGTATCCTTTTTAGCTAGACCAGCTAGAGAGAGAGAGAGAGAGAGAGAGAGAGAGAGAGAGAGAGAGAGAGAGAGAGAGAGAGAGAGAGAGAGAGAGAGAGAGAGAGAGAGAAAGAGAAAGAGAGAGAGTTAGTCATAGAGAAAGAGAGTGGAAGAGGGGAAGAAAGTAAGAGAAAGGAAGAACAAGAGAGCTAGAGGGGGGGAGGTGGAATGAGAGCCTTTTTTTACACAGGTATCCGACTGGCAATGCTACACTCAAATGTCTTCCGTAAATCAAGTGTTGCCAGACGTAAAAACCAAGTACTCCATCAAAACATCGTTCTGGTAATAAACTCTGACAGCCCAGGGAGAACAAGCCGGGCGTCAATGAGGCCAGGCGAGGTGGCTTGCTGGTTTTTTATATTTTTATTTCTCATTCCTTTTGTCTCCTTTCTTTTTTCATGTTTGTCTATGCTGTTTCTGTGAATTTTAATCCCATGTCTCTTTACTTTTCTTTCTCTCCTTCTTTCTTTCTTTCTCTTTCTCTCTCTCTCTCCTCTCCCCCCCCCCTCTCTCTCTCTCTCTTCTCTCTCTCTCTTCTCTCTCTTCTCTCTCTCTCTCTTCTCTCTCTTCTCTCTTCTCTCTCTCCTCTCTCTATTCTCTTCTCTCTCTCTCTCTCTCTCTCTCTCTCTCTCTCTCTCTCTCTCTCTCTCTCTCTCTCTCTCTCTCTCTCTCTCTCTCTCTCTCTCTCGCTCTCTGTCATAGTTAACATGTTTTCTTTACTTCTTTCTCGTCATTTTTTCTATATTTAGGTTTCCTGTAATTTATTTTCTAAATTAATGTTTACACTCGTAGTCTTAATTAACTTCTGTAAAGTTGGGATGATATTTAATGTTAATTCTTGCAACGTTAATTCCAGCTTCCACCAATCCACTGATGGAGGAAAGGCAACTTTTCTAGAAATAGATCATTGCGAATATATGCAAAAGATTTAAAATCTGTTACTTGATCAATTATATCGATGTGATTACCGGTACGTGACAGTTCTGTTCGTCGGATGAATTGACCTATCATAGGTCGTGAGGGAAGATATCAGGTCAAAGGTCTTGGGAGTAGATATTACGTCATTAGCCATAAATCCAGAAGGTAGGTCATCGGTCCTGAAAGTAGATCTTAGGTCATACGTCATCAACCATAGTACCCAGATCAAGAAAGGTCAGCCATTAGGAATAAATGGGTCACGATTGGCTCTCTTAGTCTGGATCACGTCCATTTGCTCTTTGGTCTCGGGAAATGTTTCGTATTTTGTTCTAGGTCGTAAACTTTTCTTTGTCGTTTCATTTAAATATATTTTATTTCACTTTGTCTTGTACTCCTTTACATCCTTTTTCTCTACTCTCCCCTATCTCTCTTTCTCTCTCTCTCTCTCTCTCTCTCTCTCTCTCTCTCTCTCTCTCTCTCTCTCTCTCTCTCTTTCTCTCTCTCTCCTCTCTCTCTCTCTCTCTCTCTCTCTCTCTCCTCTCTCTCTCTCTCTTCTCTCTCTCTCTCTCTCTCTCTCTCTCTCTCTCTCTCTCTCTCTCTCTCTCTCTCTCTCTCTCTCTCTCTCTCTCTCTCTCTCTCTCTCTCTCTCTCTCTCTCTCTCTCTCTCTCTCTCTCTCTCTCTCTCTCTCTCTCTCTCTCTCTCTCTCTCTCTCTCTCTCTCTCTCTC
>NW_028234405.1:24008117-24010617 GCF_977035675.1 Penaeus japonicus | reverse complement strand
TGTAGAATGCATACATTTTTATTATCAAATTGTTTAAAAAATGAATATGTGGGGAAGCAAATATATCATGAATATATCAAAAGGAAGAGTTGATAAACAGCTTAGAATGAATGACAAGCAAAAGCAAGAGATAATAAACAGCCTAAAATGAATGATAAGCAGAAGCAAGCCTGTAAATCAAGGGAATTTCCCGCAGATGCAGAGGAAAACTTTACCTCGGGTTGCCTTTACTCATTCTTGAATTTTCCAGCTGTTCTTAAGAACCGAAAAAAATCAACTAATTATTTCATACAACATCCTGCATATATTTCATGATATATATGCGTTCCAGATTTCGTAATACATTTCCAGGTATATGTTGTTCAGCTTGTGTCCTTTTCATCCTTTATGTTATTATTTTACCTTGTGTGACGTTATGCATTTCGTAATACATGCTGACAAATTTTATGACATAAGCTGCATAATTCAATCAAAAAGAAAATCTGGTTATTCAGTTCTATCTTATAGCCGTCTCCTTGATTCCTTCCATTTTTTTTTTATCATCTCGACTGGGACTTTAAATAATTGGTGACATGTGATTTTTGTAGTCAACGGTAAAAAAAAACCTGGGAAACAAAAGAGCAAAAGAGAAGCGTCAGTCACTTAATCCTCAAAAATTCTATGAAAGGTTACGACCGAGAAGAAAGGGGGCGGGGCTTAGCGTGGATCAGTTGTCAACTAGTATTTTTATCGAGACGATATGGTCCTGTCTGTTTCTAATTTGGTTTCAATTACCCAACAGATGTCTCTTGTCATTTCGAACAGCTACTCTAAAATGGAAATGCGTAAATTTTCTCTTGGAGTATAAATAAAGAAAAAATATATTTCATAAATGTTTACACTTGTTTTTTTTTTTTTCTTCTTCTTCTTCTTCTTTTTCTTTTTGTTACTAGGAGAAGACGCAACATCATCGTGAACATGTCACAAGCAATCGCAATTCACGTGTTTTGTCTGCTGGGTGTTCAAGACTAGTGGGGTTGGAGGGGTATGGGGGGAGGGGGAGGGAGAGGGAGTAGAGGATGGACCACTTTATTTTGGTCTTTCTGTAGCAGCTGTTTTGACGCCAAAACAGTTCTCTTTCAGCCTTGAAAGGTCTTTGTATCCTGAAATCTAACATTTCTTATGGTAGTGCCGGTGAGTCACAAACACGAACTTAGTATCTTGGCCTGAATTTGGGGACAAGTTCATTCTCTCTCTTTCTCTCACTCTTTCTCTCTCTCTCTTTCTCTCTCTCTCTCTCTCTCTCTCTCTCTCTCTCTCTCTCTCTCTCTCTCTCTCTCTCTCTCTCTCTCTCTCTCTCTCTTTCTCTCTTTCTCTGTCTCTCTCTTTCTCTCTCTGGTTTATACATATACATATATATATGGACACACATATGTGTAGGTGTATATGTATTGAAATTTATATACATCCATCTCTCTCTATCTCTCTCTCTCTTTCTCTCTCTCTCTCTCTCTCTCTCTCTCTCTCTCTCTATATATATATATATATATATATATATATATATATATATATATATAAATATATATGTATATAATATATATATATATATATATATATATATATATATATATATATATATATAGATATATATATATATATACATACATATACATACGCACACACACGCAGACACACACACACACACACACACACACACACACACATATATGTATATATATATATATATATATATATATATATATATATATATATATATATACATATATATATATATATATATATATATATATATATATATGTGTGTGTGTGTGTGTGTGTGTGTGTGTGTGTGTGTGTGTGTGTGTGTGTGTGTATGTGTGTGTGTGTGTGTGTGTGAAATTAATGAAATAAACACACAGCGGAGAAAGAGGAGCAGAAAGAGGAGGAAGGAGCATAGGGAGGGGGGAACGAGAGGGAGGGGAACAGGAGGGGGTAGAGGAGGGGGGTAGGGGGAAGCGGGCGGGAGACAGCAGTAATGACTTTGGCTCTAGTGCATGTGTTTGGTTGCACCCCAATGTTTGCAGTTTGCGTTCCACAGATTTTTATATCTCGTCTTTCAAAGCCGAAGGTTCCAGGCTCCCTCTCGCTTTTCATGTTGATGCTCAAAGAGGATCGAATCAGGCACTGAAAGGAAATCAAATTCTTCAGCCGGAACAAACACGTGAATGTGGGTTGAAGTTTGTGCATTTTGAACATCTAATTAGTCAAGACGAATCTATTCAATTCAGATATTTTATTCGGCCACTGAGCATTTGGGGTATGTTGCATTTGCAAGTGCTATATTGGGAGTGGCTAGTAATATCAGATTAACGTGTGTTGAAATGGCCTCAAGAACAGATAAGAAATTATGAAAAAAAGGGAGGAAAGAGAGTCATTTCGTAACGCCGGAGGTTATATTTTGTTGGCATAAACCCAAGGTACAGATTAATGCATGTGTTTGCACGCACAAACGTGACACGAG
>NW_028234405.1:23983117-23990617 GCF_977035675.1 Penaeus japonicus | reverse complement strand
CTCTCTCTCTCTCTCTCTCTCTCTCTCTCTCTCTCTCTCTCTCTCTCTCTCTCTCTCTCTCTCTCTCCCACTCTCCCCCTTTCTTCCCGTCCACAGCTCTTCCTCGTCCCCTTTCCCTCATGATTGGTCCAGATCCGATAGGTTTAAGACTGCCTGATTAGTTCTGATTACAGTCACTGAAGCGGTATTGTCTCGTGTCTTCTGGCAGAGGCCCTTGGAGGAGTTATCTGTTGGGGAAAGGATGGGGGAGGAGGGATGCACTAGAGTGGATGGGGAAGGGAGCGGAAGGCTAGGGACGGGAAAAGAGTTGCTAATCCAACCGTTTCTTCTTCTTCTATTTCCTGCATTTGAGTTTGTATTTATATTCGGCCTGGTTCCTTCACTGTTTCTTTGTTTGCTCTCTCTCTCTTACTGTCACTCTCTCTTTCTCTCTCTCTCTCTCTCTCTCTCTCTCTCTCTCTCTCTCTCTCTCTCTCTCTCTCTCTCTCTCTCTCTCTCTCTCTCTCTCTCTCTCTCTCTTTCTCGCTTCCTCATCTCCACATCCATCCCTTAACCTCCCTACCAACCCATGTATCTCTCCGCCCATCTCCCCCTGCATCAACAGGTGGGCGGCGTCAGTATTAGAACAGAGCGCAGAAGCTCCTGATGAACCCCATAAAAGATTAACTGCGCGAACTCACCGTGGAATGGAGAAAGTGTGTTTACAAGATTTCACATGATCATGTTTTTCTGTTTATGCATATGTACGTGTGTATATACATGTGTGTGTGTGTGTATGTATATATGTGTGTGTGTATATATGTGTGTGTGTGTGTGTGTATGTGTGTGTGTGTATGTATGTATGTATGTATGAGAGAGAGAGAGAGGGGGGGGGGGCATCGGAGAGAGACGGGGGAGAACTATAGAAAGCGAAAGGCTCGTTGAGATGCACAGCGCAGCCTTATCTAGCCACAAACGGTGATACACTTTCTACCTGGTTTCTATATTCACTCATTACTTTTTAAAAGCGCGCGAACAAGACAAATGGCCAGTTAGCCTTAGGAACAAAGAAGTGATGATGGTGCCAGGTGCTACCGCCTGACTTCAAGAACACAGCGGTGGTAACATGGCTGTGATATATTACTGTAGAACTATCGTGTATAATTACTGGCAGGGAGCATTAGGTTAATGCCCACCGCGTCATGTCATAAGTGTTTTAACATTACACAAAGGTGGTTCAGCAGCGTGACAAGATAATCCATGATCTTTCGATGGGGTTTCCACACCAAAAAACGGTCTTACTTTCGTTAGTGTGTCTCATTAATTTGCTTTATTAAGTAAGATGCGCGTCATTAAAGTGAGCGGGCCTTGAGTGAAGCTTAAGACCTTGCTTTGTCGCGGCTTCTCGGTCATGAGAGAGATCAAAAGACGCTTACATAGCTCTTATTCTTCCCTCTCTTTATTTTTTCAGCTGTGGCAAATCTATTACTGCTAACGGAGGTTAGAGGGTAATGCTTTTGATTATTTTCACGCTGGATGGGTTTCGAATGCCATGTGACGTTCGATTCTCTGTTATTTTTGTCGACGCATTTATCGTCGCTTCCCCCTCGTCATCAACACCAAAATCCTAACTAAGATCCAGTGTGGCGCAGCTAACGGTTATTTGATTTAAATTTGAGGCACTTGACTTAGGAAAGGGTGTGTATCAAAATGGCGGACGGACGGCACCAGAATATCACTCAATATCAAGATACAGTGTGCATGTGTGTTTGACATTCAGGGAACAATAAATAGAAGACTAATTGTAATTATGCAAAAAGGAATAATGAATTAGAGGCATAAAAGCCGGGAAGGACATTCGGGTATAAGTGGCATAAGAGGGGCACTTATTTCTAATTAGAAGCCCTAGCCGAAAATGTACAGATTAAAAAGACGCAAAAAATATTACAGGCTAGCAATAATTCAAATGAAAAGAGACACGAGGCAACCGGAGGTCAATGGGCTTAACTGCTCTTAATAGGTTAGGTTAGGTTATTAAAAGGCAATATAGTGGGCGGCAATCCCAGAAGTGATCGTTCTCCCGCATTGAGAGTAGAGGCAAAGGAAAACAGGACGGAGTGAGATGTACAAGAAAAGACAAGAAAAGAACACGTTGGCATTGATAGCAGATGAAACATAGAATAACAGACGAACAATTATAGATCATGAGAAACAATAAATTCACGAAAGGAAAAATCCAAGTTAAACACGCACCATAAGATATAGTGAGCATTATTATTTCCGATAACTCCAACGTCTGCCATCACCGCAAAGGCGACCCACGTGAATTTCCAGATACCGAGACACAGAGTTCCTGACGCAACATGGAAACTTCAGCTTATGAGCTCTGGGTTAATGTCTCAAACGACGTTGCGAGACTCCAAACTTCAATCACGCATTTGCTCTCATTTGTTTGAACGTAGTGGAGGGTCGCTCGCTTATGCATTGCTATTAGCCACGGCAAATTATTTATTTTACCTTTCGTATTTATTTTCGTATTATTTTGGATCACATTTTATTTCGTTCACTACATGTTGCTTTTTTTCGTGTGTCCATTTTATTTTCATTATTTGTTTACTTGCAAAGGAACTGCTTGCACATAAGAATTAGAGGCTGAAATAAACAACCAGTAATTATAGTTAAGTTGGATTAATAGCGAAAGGCAGTTGGGCAAATTGTACAGAATAATGAATATGAACTTGATATTTGCATATTTTTAGCGCTTTTTGTGTCAATACATTTATGTGTTAAACATGCACACATGTATATAAGTTTTGAAAGATGTTTTCATGGGTAGATACACACACATCGATACCGATGCCCACGCACACATACACATAGATAGATAAATAGATAGATATTCGCATATAGATAGATATAGATGTATGTGAGAGAGAGAGAGAGAGAGAGAGAGAGAGAGAGAGAGAGAGAGAGAGAGATCAGTCTTTTATACCACAGCTCAAGGGGTGAGACACACGCGAACAAAACAGGCACAGAGGTTATCTCGCCAATTCAATAAACGGCCAACAAAAAAGCGAACGGGAATCATTAGATTTAAGAAGACATGTGATCTCAGCGGCATTGGAAATTGCCCATGACGTCAGAGATAGCAGCTGACTTCACAGGCTGACGTGCGGAGGTCCTCTTCAGGTGAGGCAAGTATATACCCCCCCCCCCCACCCCTTCGAATGTCTCTTCAATCTAAATTTAGTAATAGGATATTATCGAAACAGAGAAAAATCGCATATATATAAATTCGAGTACCTGGAGCGAGTCGAACTATCACAGAGAAGGTGAGTAAAAGATTTTCGGGCGCAGACATTGAAGGACATTATTGGAACACGCCTTTGCGCTCGACCGCCCGCACATGGAGTCGCCTCTGTGATGGTTGTGCCGCCTCGGTCCTGATGGACTCTCAGCCGGAAATGTTCGGATGACGAGAAGGATGGATTGATGCGGGGCTTCCGCCAGGTTTAAGGAGTGCCTTTAGGAAAGAGAGATTTATATTATACCGTTTTGTGAATCATTTTCTTAAGATATATCATTAATGTTTTCGTTGTCATCTGCACTATTATTTGCGCTGGTAGTAGTAATAGTGATAGTATTATCAGTAATTCTATTAGCTTATTGTTATTAGTTTTATAATATTCTCATCGTCACTTTTTCTTAATACTTATCCTTTATATATATATATATATGTGTGTGTGTGTGTGTATGCACACATATACATGCATATTTATATATATATTATATATCATAGAGCGAAACACTATGAATATATCAAAAGTGGTCGCGCTGATCTAATAAAAAAAAGAAGAAAGAAGTGACGGCATTACAGAGTACTTTGAAATGTGTTCCTGTGGTTGACATCCTATTCTGACAAGTCCATACACGTATTCCAGGAAGTAAGGAACCTAAGAAGCTAGCTGCAGAATAGGGGGCAATTGCTTCGCCCTTAAGATAGTTTCCTGGGAGGCTTTCGTCCAGCTAGTTAAGTTGAGCGTCGTGGGAACGGAAAGTTTATTTTCTTTGCTGTTTAAGGGTGCTTCATGTTGACAAGCCATGCGAAGAAGGATTGCGAGGATATTGTAGTTATGTAATACTTAGCTAAACTATGTATGTGTTCTGTCGTTTTTTTTTTTTTTATTATTATTATTATTATTGTAAACTGAAAACTGAAAAAGAAACCTCATTCTATCTCACCACTGTTCAAAATCTTAGTTCACATTTAAGAAATCCTAAGTTAACGGTAAAAGTTTCTGACTGTTTCTCCTTCTCATATAAATGTGTATATATATATATATATATATATTTTTTTTTTCTCTCTCTCTCTCTCTCTCTCTCTCTCTCTCTCTCTCTCTCTCTCTCTCACTCTCCTTGTCTCACTCTCCATATCTTTCTATTATATAACGCTTTCAAGACGAGTTGGTTTTCCATTTTCGACAAATATCTCCACGCTGACGTTCCTCCACTATCAAAGTCGTCACATTATTTTCTGAATATCAGTACAATTGCGATATAATAGAAGATTTAACATTAATCAATCTACATTTATTCACATGTAGTGAACGTAACAATCTGTCTGTGTCATGAGTTGTGTATATGTGTTTCTGTGTGTGTGTGTATGTGTGTTTGTATGTGTGTGTGTGTGTGTGTGTGTGTGTGTAAATGTGCGTATGTGTGTGAAAGACTGCTGAGCTTCGGAGGACTCGTCTAGTTTTTCTGGCCCATACAAAGTTTTCTAGATAATTATTACATCTAATAATAGTCCTATTTGGAGAACTATTTATATTTACATCCCTATCATCGGGATCTATTTTCAACTGTTTACTATGACCTCTCGTTCCTCAATAATGTAGCAAAATCGTCTTTGTCAAACTTTTGTCTCGTTTTTTTCTTTCCTCTCATCTTCAATCTGTCTTCGCAGTTCAAGTCCCTTCAAGTTGGCGCCCATTCAGTAACCGTTCGTTGGACTCGTTCCAGTTGATTTATATCCTTCCATAGGTATTAACTCCATACTAGTGCAGCGTATTCAAGCGTAGGTCTTAGGATGATCGTGATGACTTTCTTTGCCATATCTTGGTCTTTTTGTTTTCTTGGCGTCTAAAGAATAAAGAATACTAGCTTGTACTGGTGTTAGGGTGTGTCGCAGCACCTGACCGCATGGTGTTTATTGGTGTTACATCATTAAATCACTTTAGATCATTAATGAAAATGATTAAAAAAAACTTAACTGGTGCCAATAGGGATCCTTGTGGCACTCCACTTGTTACTTGTCTCCATGTAAAGCGTGTACCTCTATTTGCTGTATTATTCTTTTCTTGCATAGAGAAAGTCCTTCATCTAAATGAGGAGTTTCCCTTTGATTCCTCTGACGTTTTCCAATTTCCATATCAGTCTATTATGTGACTCTTTGCCAAATTCCACTACGAAATCCAAGCATACACAATCTACCCAACCTGCTCGCGGCTACAATATAACTCTGCCGTAAAAGCGTAGGAGATTTGATACACAGGATCTGCCCTGCCTGAATCCATGTTGTTTATATCAGGTTGTCTTTCTTAGGTAGCTCGACCTATTGTTTCCTGATTATCTCTTAAAGCAATTTACATACTCCGATACTGGTCCATAATTCAAAGGACTTTGCTCATCAATAATCTCATTAATAGATCCTTTATTTCCGTTTTCCTGAGTGTGATGTTCTCATATAGTAAGTTGTGAGAGCAGCCATCTTTAACGAAGACTGATTGGATTCCTTTCCAATTAGAATCTCATTTATCTATTTTCCTTTAACATAGATAGTGATTTCGTTTTTAACGGCAATGATATCATCTTTGCTTTTGATTTTACGATTTACGTAATTGGAGGAAAGCTTTGGTTGTTGGCACCTTTGTTAGTTACATCCTTTTCGAAATATCTCTTGGTATTTCTCTTGACCTTAGTTTACTGTCTCTTAAGCGGCCCGTGACCTGCGTCTTCTGAATCTTTTCCGGAAGAGCTGTTTGTTTTTCTTGCTTTCTTTCATTTTTCGTTGAAACTATTCTTTATCTTCTCTTACGCTTGTATAAATTAACTCCTTTATCATAGAGCTCACTAGATCTTGAGTATTACATGGCTTTCTCTTCTTCATTCAGAATTCCATGCTTATCTTTGTCCTTGTGTGTGTGTGTGTGTGTGTGTGTGTGTGTGTGTGTGTGTGTGTGTGTGTGTGTGTGTGTGTGTGTGTGTGTGTGTGTGTGTGTGTGTGTGTGTGCTTAACGTGAATAGGGAATAATCTTTAATGATAATTTCCCAAAAATGATCATACGTATTAACATAAATGTTATTGATGTTATTTTTCTGCCTTCTATTATTTCTGTGGCGTACGACTTGCTCGTTTATGGTATTATGGTATTTACGCTAATTGTAATTCGTAGTATTATTGCTATGGTATTAAAGTTACTGCAATTATTGCTGCTTTTATTATAATCTTCATTATCATAATAGGGAGTAAGCTTATGACCCGTTATTCTAATGATTTCAATTAGTATATTTGCTCTCTCTCTCTCTCTTTCTATCTCACTCTCTCTATCTCTCTCTCTATATTTTTTTCTCTCTCTTTCTCTCTCTCTTTCTCTCTCTCTCTTTCTCTTTCTCTCTCTCTCTTTCTCTTTCTCTCTCTCTCTTTCTCTCTCTCTCTCTCTCTCTCTCTCTCTCTCTCTCTCTCTCTCTCTCTCTCTCTCTCTCTCTCTCTCTCTCTCTCTCTCTCTCTTTCTCTCTCTCTCTTTCTCTCTCCCTCGTACAACTCTGATAAAATATAGATTCACCTTTAGAGATAGAAAAACATAAGAAAATTAATATATGGAGTACAGACAGATATAGATATAAAAATACAAATATCTGTCTGTGTGTAATAGCGCATATTATCCATATTTCAAACAAAGACACATTGTATGACGTAGCATCCTGGGATTTCTTCTTTTTTATCTTTTCATTTCAATTTTTTCTTTCATTTTCATGTTCCAAGAACCAAGCATTGATTCGAAATATTTATTTGTTTTGAGATGTTTTGTTGTTGTTTTTTCTGTACTCAGATATTCAATTTATCAATACATTTGTGTTGACGTTCCTTTTTTTTGTACAAATACTAAATTGTACATAACGAAATTGGAAAATGATAGCTGAATAGATGAAATAAAATATGGGTAAAAGAGAGAGTAGAAGTCATAGCAACAGAAATAGTAAATAGACACAAGATATAAAATAGCAAGTGAAACAAAACCAACACCAAGGAAGCTTTAACACTAGTAAAGTATCGTGGCAGTTCTAAAGGCCGAAGTACACCAGGAATTACTCAGGCCATTTAGCAAAGGTACCAGGGAGGAGTCCTGGGCCGTGTTCGGACCTCTTACCCGCGTCTGTCCCGCAACAAGGAAAGGTCCTTAGCTCTCCCGAGGGAAACGGGAGTGTTTTGGGAACCCTTGGCCGGAAATCATTCATCTT
>NW_028234405.1:23968117-23973117 GCF_977035675.1 Penaeus japonicus | reverse complement strand
TTCTTTTTCCCCGCTCTTTTCCCCCGCCGTTACCTCCCCCGAATGTCCTTTTTCCCCCGCCGTTACCTCCCCCGAATGTCCTTTTTCCCCGCTCTTTCCCCCCGCCGTTACCTCCCCCGAATGTCCTTTTTCCCCGCTCTTCTCCCCCGCCGTTACCTCCCCCGAATGTTCTTTTTCCCCGCTCTTCTCCCCCGCCGTTACCTCCCCCGAATGTCCTTTTTCCCCGCTCTTTTCCCCCGCCGTTACCTCCCCCGAATGTTCTTTTTCCCCGCTCTTTTCCCCCGCCGTTACCTCCCCCGAATGTCTTTTTCCCCCACCCTTTTCCCCCGCCGTTACCTCCCCCGAATGTTCTTTTTCCCCGCTCTTTTCCCCCGCCGTTACCTCCCCCGAATGTCCTTTTTCCCCGCTCTTTTCCCCCGCCGTTACCTCCCCCGAATGTCCTTTTTCCCCGCTCTTCTCCCCCGCCGTTACCTCCCCCGAATGTCCTTTTTCCCCGCTCTTCTCCCCCGCCGTTACCTCCCCCGAATGTCCTTTTTCCCCGCTCTTCTCCCCCGCCGTTACCTCCCCCGAATGTTCTTTTTCCCGTTCTTCTCCCTTGTTCCTGTCGGTCGTCCCCTAACCAGCCAGCCTTCTTCCACTTCCCGCCACATCTCTCCGCCCTGATGAATCTGCCCCATATAATTCCCGCAGGAGAATAGCGGGGATCTAAAAATAACCCCCGGCTCCCTCGGAAGCAGAAAACACGTCCTATAAGACGGCTTTTTTCATCCATGTATATTTTCCCTAGATTGTGTAGATCGAGAAGAACGTTATGTGCATGATGATCTTGCTTTCAAAATAAATAAATGGAGACGAAGCGACAGTACATATTACAGATAAGGGAAACTGAATACACATAATGAAAATAAGGAAGTTTGCTGGGGTTGAGCGTGTCGCCGAGGAAATTGGATTGATCCAGAAATAGATGTCCTTCTCTATATTGGCTTCATTCTCGTCTCTCGTGTTTTGTGTATGCACGCCGCTCGCATTTCGCCGTATCGTGGAGTGATTATGATTAGGATACCAATAGCAGTGATAGCATTAATACTGAACATGATACTTGTAAAGCCAAGAACACGAATAGACAGATTGGAACAGGTTGCAGCTATGAAACAGTAACGATAACATGAATAATAACAACAATGATCATTATATGATGATGATTTAAGGACACTGACAAAATACATTATAAATATTAGATGCAATGTCTAGGAAATTTTTCAAAATTATTACAGTTACATCGAAAGGGTAATTATTATCATTATACCATATATCATAATTATTAATGCTATTATCATTATTATCAATGCTATTATGCAGCGGTTGCATCGTGCCCGGGGCCAGGGGTCCAAAGGGAATCAATTCCTGGGATTTTATAAATACGGCATAAAAGTGGACGAAACCAGGATGCCTGATGGGAAAGGGATGGAGCCCAAGAGAAAATCTGTAGCTTGGCAAAATTCCTCTGAGATGCCTCGGTCATTATCATCGCTATTATCCTCGTTGTTGTTGTTGTTATCATGATTAGCATAGGATCATGAGAACATATGCTTTCGTCGTTTTTGTCGTCAGTAGTATTAATATCATCATTGTGCTGTGGTAGCTCTCTTGACTGGCAATCCCACACTGTCAGTGAATGGTAACACTGGTCATTCCTTGCACACAAGGGGGTAGTTTAGAAGCACAATAAACAGAATGCCACAATTTCACTTCATCATCATTAGTAGTGTTATTATCAGTATATATATAGTTATTGACATTAAAAACACAGTGATAGCTAGATAGACAGATAGATATGTAGGTAGATAGAAATACAGATATTATTAGCACACACACATACACGCACGCACGCACGCACACACACATACACACACACACACGCACACACACACACACACACACACACACACACACACACACACACACACACATATATATATATATATATATATATATATATATATATATATATATATATATATATATATATATATAAAATAACATGATACATGTGTCAGTTTTCTCCTCCTCTCAGCCCCTACAGCTTCGTTAGCTGTATAACGGCGCCTATAACCCCGACACCATTTGCCATCGCCCATGCCAACACATTTCAACATTTGTCAACGACCATTTTTACGCTTGCTTTTACAATAAAAAGAAGGAAGAAAAAATGAAGAAAAAAATATCCATTGCAAGTTTATCTTCTCTTCTTTTTGGATTAATTATACGTTTTCTAGAAATATGGTATATGAATATACGTACACACATACACACACACTTACACACAAACACACACACACACACACATACACACACACACACACAGATATATATATATATATGTATATATATATATATATATATATAGATATATATATATATATATATATCTCTATCTATAACCCTCTCTATATATATGTATATATATATATATATATATATATATATATATATATATATATATATATATTCAAACACATACAATATGTGAGTGTTTGAGTGTGTGAGTGCGTGCCAGAAATGTCATCACCGATTGTTCATTAGACATTTGTTGCATTGTATTGACCATATAAGAAATTTGGTTTTCACTGATTTTATTGTTTTTTTAAACCTCGTTATTATCACCAATAGCCCTATTTCTCAGTTTATTTTTATTTCAAGAAATTCTTCTTGCAGAAATCGGTAGGTGGTATATTATACTACACAGAAACAAAGACGGAAAGACAGCCGCTCTCAACACGGTTCATTTCTCTAGACTGTCTACAAAGTCTATGATTCACACCTCTCACCTCTTTTCTTTTTCTTTCTTTTTTCACTCGCAGCGTGACAGTGAGTGTTGGTTGCCTCGGCCAAGGCATTAGATCCAATGTTTTACGACCGCACACCTGTGGGGTGAACTCTTTTGATGCAGAGCTCCGCAGGTTCACGAGTCTATACACGCACTTATTGTAAGCGCCTTCCCTTTATCCCTAGATGTCTCTGTTTCATGCTTTGATAATTCATGTTATCAAGCTCTCAGCGCGAATGGAAAAATATATAAAATATGATCCCTCTATGGCTACATAGAGTGGCTTTCACGAGAATTATAAGCAGCTAAACTGATGCTGGTGTCTAAGTCTCTCACCAGATGGCAGGTGTGACACATAGGGCTGGGAGTCTCGCCAGGCCGTTAAGGTGCAGGTGCAAGAGATTACTGTATGGTCAACCGGATTAATTAATCTTTTACGACATTTTTCCACCTGGTCGGTACCTGCGGTTCATTTAACTTGAGGACCGGAAGTTTCTTAACTCAGGCTTAACTCGCAAGGGATTCATCTGGAAACAGGGGCTTAAAAAGCCTACAAGTGTTTATTTCTGCGGTTTTGAACATCAGCTTGTGATGGAATAAACAATACTAATAATGATAATGGTATTGATGATGGTCACGATCATTATGCTCCTCATCTTGATTATCATTATCATTATCATTATTATCGTCATTAATATTATCATTGTTACCATCATTATTATTTATTATCACTTGTCGTTGTTATTATTATGATTATCATTATTATTATCATGAATATTATCAACATCATTATTATGATTCTCAATACTATTATCATTATCATAAATCCTTTTTATCACTGATATGCAACACATCTATTGCATGCAGTCATCAAACAATCGCTAACGCCAATAGAAGACAGAGATCATTGTGCAATTATGTTCAAATGTATATACCAATGTATCAATTAATATTTTTACTTTATGCATGTTATTTGCGGCCACAGACGGACAAATTTACAATCGTCTATTTTGAACTCGAAAGTAATGGACGAGACGAGCATACTTGACATAAATTAAGGAAACGGGAATTTAAAGTGGGTTGTATACCTCTCGGAGAGTGTACGATGACGGACGCTCAGGTATGCCGCCAGATAACACATGCTCACAATGTCAGTGAAGAATATTCCTACCCCCCCCCCCCCAGCCTCTCCTACTCACTCCTCTCTCCCCCCCCCCCCTACTCTCGCCATCCCAGCAAAGCCCCTTCCATCCTGCTCCCTCCCTCCCTCCCTCTCTCCCTCTCTCCCTCTCTACCTATCTACCTACCTACCTTGTGACGATCATTGCAAAGCCAGATTTCCTCAAAGCATATCCAATGATTTTTTTCTCTCTCCCTCTCTACCTTGCGTATTAATCCCGCTTCTGAATGCATATTAATTGAGTGTTCATTGCCAACATCTCAGTTAGCGAATTATGGCTATTTTCTAAGAGGTGTCAAAAGATGATTGCGATAATTGCGTCCTATTCACCCCCTGCCCCCCTCCCTCCATCCTATCACTAGGGCCAACCCCACCCTTACCCCATTCCCTCCCCTACTAATAGCCATGTCCCTTTCCCCTCCCAACTCCCTCCCTCCCCCACACCCTTCCCACCCCCACCCGTCCCACATTGTCATCCCGATGTTAAAAGTTTCGAAACACGAAATGAAGCTCCGGAACGCGTCCGTAAGCGACTAATGGTGCCGTATTTTACCAAGATGTTTCGAAGCAAATCTCGAAACACAACTAGGACTACGATAAGGTATATCATTTATTGTTCATGTCTATTCATTTATTTGACAATTTATTTACAAATTGAACTTCAAACATTGAAGTCTTTATCCTTTCCACTCATACAAAGGTTATTGTGTAGGGTATTTAACTTCTTACCAAATCATATCAGAAAGAAACACTTTTTTATGCTTACGCTGCAGATGATTCTCTCTTCAAAAACCTTCGCCATCAGTTACATACAGCTCCGTGAATATTTCATCCATAGCCATTTACCCGAAAGAAAATCAAATAATAATTTGTCATTCTCAGTCTATCTATCGTCTATCGTCAGTCTATCGTCTTGTTTTCAGATATAATGATGACTAAATGACTGCTTTGAATGCAAAATGATTCCACACATTCTCGCGTCTTTCGAATAGG
>NW_028234405.1:23950617-23958117 GCF_977035675.1 Penaeus japonicus | reverse complement strand
GTTAAGCCGATTAAGCATACAACCATTAATTGAATTATTATCTTTATTGTCGTCATAACAATGATTTGAAGAACGATTATAATGATAACAATAATAATAAGGACAATGAAAATAATGTTAAAAATAATGATAATGATACTAACAATAATTATTCACGATATGAGGATAATAATAAAAGTATTAACAGCAACAAAAATCATAACAACAAGACTAATAAAAAGCAACAAGAAATATCCTAATAGACCCATTTTCTATGATGGGCAGCACTGGCGAAGAACCCATTATCCATAAATCCATACCCAGAGCCAGAACGCAACTAAAACTCTCTCAATTGTTTCCCGGGCAATGGCCATCGCACGCATAAATTCCCCATACAATCCGTCAAAAAAAAATGAATAAGCCTGCTGACAAACCAAGAAATCAATGTACAACAGCGGTTACATAACCTTCTCCTTTAGCCGAGGCAACAGTTATAAAGATGTTAATGGCGCCGCCCACTTTGATCACCCGAGCTCCACCTTCTTCCGTATTTCGACCGTATTTGTTTGCCTTGTTAATGGCTGAGGGATGAGGATGACAGGCGGCGCTTTGTCCAAAATTACGAGCCTTCAGGTGAACCCTCCCCTCCGTCTGATTAATATTGCTGCTGCTATTGCAACGTTTACTACAAGTACTGCCACAGTGTTTTCTCCCGCCCTCTTCCGTCACCTCCTTTCTTGCTTCCCTGCCCCTCTCCCTCTGCCTCCCCATTCCCTCCCCTCTATCCCTTCCCCTCCCCTGCCGCCTTCTCACCTTCGCCCTCAAGCCCTTCCGCGAGAGAGCCGACTAGGCCTCGAGGCGGAGGTGTGGAGTACAAGCTCGTCCTTGGCGGTGGAGCCGAGGACGGGTGGCAGCGTAAGGACCACTCGGGGAGAAGGAATAGGCCTCAGGCTTGCGGAATTAAAAAGGAAGTTGTCGTGTTTCTCTTTTTTTAGGCTTAGTGGTGTTTCCTCTTTTACTTGCTGTAGGAATGGAATATGCGCGTTCGCGCGTATGTATACATGTGTGTGTGTGTGTGTGTGTGTGTGTGTGCATACGTGTATATATATATTATATACATATATATATATATATATATATATATATATATATATATATATATATATATAAATTTATTATGTATATATATATATTTATGTATATATATATATATATATATATATATATATATATATATATATATATATATGTAGATAGAGAGAAAAGGTGGAAGACGCTATTAAGCAACAGAAATCTGACCTATATAATCTGCAAAATGCGCCATTCGAAGTACAAATCTTACACGTAAAACAGGAAATATAACTGATAAGATGATGCGCCACAACTGACACTTATCGCAAGAGGCCTTCGATCTCACATAGGGATTGAATACCAAAAAGCAAACAGTGTAAACTCGTGTGTCCAAAGAAAAGCCTGGCCTTGAAAGAGGGAGCGTTGCCCCGGAAAATAATACGAAGGTAAAGACTATGAAGAAAAGAAGGAAAAGTTTCCTCTGTCGTTTTCGCACGCGTCGTTGATTACGTCTTTTGGTAAAAGATGTTAATTAGTAACTGCGTAGGATTCTGAAGGGATTGTGTGTGTACCGTCGCGTCGTAGTTTTTTTTTATTATTATTATTATTATTATTATTATCATTATCTGCTCATTTTCACTCCTGTGGATGTCTCGATTTGCGAATGTGGTAGAGAATACATCCGGGTCTGAAAGTACGTTTGTACGTCTGTTTGTGTGTTTGACCGTGCGTTTGTGTGTGTATGTTTGCATCCTATGATGTGTGTGTGTTTGTGTGTGTGTTTGTGTTTGTGTGTGTGTGTGTGTGTGTGTGTGTGTGTGCGTGTGCTATCAGATATGGTAACAACAGGAACTTGCTATTAATGACAATAACTAATGATAACCTCGATAATGATGATAAACCCTTTATAATAACATATGAAAGTCATTCACCTCTCGTTGCCTCACCGAAATATTTCAGCAATCCCTCTCAACCTTATTACCTTCGGCCATGTAAACAATACCACCGAGTGATATACTTTCATTATCTTTTTCTTATCACGCTCTCCCTCTTCTCTCCCCCCTTTCCCCCATGTCACCCCTCTAACCTCCTCCCAATCTCCCCTCTTCCCTTCTCCCCCATCCCCACCTCATCTCACCTCCTCCCCCTCCCCCCTCTTCCTTTCCCCCCATTCTCACCCCCTCTCACTTACTCCCCCTCCCCCTCCCCCTCTTCCCTTCTCCCCCATCCCTACCCCTTCTCACCTACTCCCCCTCCCCCTCCTCCCTTCTCCCCCATCCCCACCCCCTCTCACCTACTCCCCCTCCCCCTCTTCCCTTCTCCCCCATCCCCACCCCCTCTCACTTACTCCCCCTCCCCCTTTTTCCTTTCCCCCATCCCCACCCCTTACCCACCCCCTCGCCCTACCCCCTCTTCCTTTCCCCCCCCATCCCCACCCCCTCTCACCTCTCCCCTTCCCCCCATCCCCCTCCCTCTCCCCAGCCCCAGCCCCAGCCCAGTATACTTTAGGGGGTAAAAGTGTGTTATGAAAAGTTTATGAGGGGGAGAGCAAGAACGCGCGGAGGTGTCCCAGTGAGGCTCGGTGGTGTGGAAAAGCGTGGTGTGTTTCGGACCTTCGGTTTCCTTGAGATTCCGCGGCAATGGGGCGCTTGTTCCTCCTTTCCACGACGGGAGATGCGCCGTCTGTCTCTTAGTGTTTGATTTGTTAGTGCGGTTAGCATTATCATCAATGGGTTTTTTTATTGTTGTTAGTGCCACTTTCATTATCGTTGATATTGTTATTATTGTTATTTTTGTTATCATTACTATTATCATTATTTTTTATGTTATCATTATTATTATCATTATTTTTCATGTTATCATTATTCTTTTTTATTATTATTATCATTATTATTACTATCATCATTATCATTATTATCATTATCAATTTCATTAATTTTAGCGTCGTTATTACTATCTTCCTATATATAAAAAAATATAATTATTACTATCAATGTCATCATCATCATCAGTATCATTATCTTTTTCATTTGCATTATCATTTATCATCATTGCTATTATTTTTATTATTATTTTCATTATAATCATCATTTTTATTATGATCACTACCATCATTACTATTATTACTATTATTATTATCATTATTATCATTACCATTATAATTATCATTATTATTATTATTATCCTTATCATTATTATTATTATTATCATTATTATTATTATCATTATTATTATTATTACTATTATTATTATTATTATCATTACTGTTATCATCATTATCATTATTATTATTATTATCATTACTATTACTATTATCATTATCATTATCATAACCATCAACATTATCATTATTGTTACTACTATTATTATTACTATTATTATCATATTAACGGCATTATTATCACTATTGTCATCATTATCATTATCGTCATCATTATCATTATTATCATATTTACCATTATTATAAGTATTATTATTAGTAATATCATGTTCTTAGTATCATTATCATTACTATCATTGGTATGATAATCACTATATATCATTATCATCATCATGATTACTATTATTGTTATTGAAGTTATTATTACCATCATCACTATCATTATAATTTTGATTTTGATTATCATTAGCATTATTGTTGGCATTATCATTATCATTACTATCGTCATCATTACTATTATTATCATTATTCTTATTATGATCATCATTACTATTATCATCAACATTATCCTCATTGTCATTATTATTACTGTTATCATCATTATTATCATTTTCATTGTTATCATTTTCATTATCATCAGTATAAATTGTCATTATTGCTGTAATAACTATCATCATCATAATTATCATTATCATTATCATTTTAATCGTAACCATTATTTTCATTATCATCATCAGTATTATCATTACCAGCATTGCCATCACTATTATCTTTGCCAACATTATCATCATAATCTTTATCATCACTATTGCAGCTATGTTCTGGTTGCCATCATCACTCGATCGATCACTTAAATCACGTTGGGTTTGCAGCATCACCATAATTATCATGGTAGCTCATTTGTATAATTCTTTATAATGTTATTGATATTCCGATTAATGATATTGTTTATTAATGATTGAATATAGTTATAAGTACACCATTAATATCATTCAAGTTATCTTTGTTTCTCGCACTTGATTAACTTCTGCTATATTTTGATATACCGAAATCAAATCGAAGGCAAATGGAAAGTTATTTTCTGAAAGGCATTTTTGAACCAGCAAAGAAGGAAGCAGCAAAGTAAATATGTTATCTCTTCTACATAATTAAAAACACAGAGGGGAAAATAATAATAATAATAAACAAACATAAAACAAAAACAAAACAAAAAAAACATAAAAAAAGAAAAGAAAAGAAAGAATGGCGTTCCTTACAGACGCCAAGGGTTCGCTTTGTCTCCACTAGCAGTCGAACCTTTTTCTATTTCTCTCTTACCGCAAGACAGAGCCAAGGCGCTTGTCCCTGGTAAGTGATAGCGGACTGAGTGAAACGCTGTGCGCACGCTGACAGTGACAGGAGGAAATATGGTCGTAGGGAAATTAGAATGGGGGAAGAGAAGGAAGTATGTTATATCGAGAACATTTGGTAGTAATTAAATGAACTGAACGGTATCATTGTTTCAAGTACCTTACTCGATTTAAAAAGAGTCGAAAAGGGCATTTACAATACCTAATTAAATGTTGGAGTACTGTATCCATTTGGTCTAGAAATGTGATTTAGATATATATATATATATAGTATCACTTTTCCTCTGTTCTGAGAAATCAGACCACGGTACACACACAAAGACTAAGCTAGAACCATTATCATGTAACGTGGACCATGAATTGGCACGAGGGACACAGAGCCATAAAATAAGGAATAAGGAAAAGTAAGCTCATCACCCATTGGCCGAGAGGAATGACACCAAAAGATAAACGAAATCTCCGGTGCGCCATAAAGAAAACTCTAATATTAACAATAGAGGCCAAAAATAGTAACAAGACATCCCCGGACAACACTTAAGTAGAAGGAGGGCTGCCGTGGAGGGGCGTTCGTGTTTGCTAAACGCTTCGGCGTTTATCAGCGTTCGTCAATATCCGCCATGTTGAAGGTGTGGTGTGTTGTGTGTAATAGTCATAGTCAAGGTTGGTGGTCGATATGGTGAGAGGTGTGATGGTTGCCATGGCAGATCTGCTGATATGGTGACGTGTGGCTGTAATGACAAGTGCAGTACTGCAGCTATGGCCATAGTGGACAACAGGTATACAATGTAGTGACAGACGTAGCGCATACACATACGTATACACAAGTAGCAACAGATGGGGATGTGCGTGCGTGCTTGCGTGTGTGTGGGTGTGGGTGTGTGTCCGTGCTTGCGTGTGTGTGGGTGTGGGTGGGTGGGTGTGTGTGTCCATGCTTGCGTGTGTGTGTGTGTGTGTCCGTGCTTGCATGTACAAATGTGTGTGTGCGTTTGCATGGGAGTGCTTTGTGTTATAGACCGTAACAACGCTGCTATGACTCCCACCTGGGGCACTGATGTAATGGCATGATCTGATGGAAGTGTATGTTGCAGAATATATGTAATTCTTGCACAGTACTGAAATCTTATTGTGACAACTGCAGCTGCTGTAAAACAATATGTTTACAATAATAGAATACACTTATACCTAACGGGTTTATTGCAACGATAGGTCACTTATGTGCTACATAAATATTAATCTTTTGATGTCAAATGAGGAAATCCAGATAACCAAGAAAATTGATATGATTTGATAGAAGATTGGCAATACAAAGTGAATGAAAATTATGACTCTCTCTCTCTCTCTCTCTCTCTCTCTCTCTCTCTCTCTCTCTCTCTCTCTCTCTCTCTCTCTCTCTCTCTCTCTCTCTCTCTCTCTCTTTCTCTCCTCTCTCTCTCTCTCTCTCTCTCTCTCTCTCTCTCTCTCTCTCTCTCTCTCTCTCTCTCTCTCTCTCTCTCTCTCTCTCTCTCTCTCTCTCTCTCTCTCTCTCTCTCTCTTCTCAATGGCTTGGTGCATTCACCTTCAATCCCATTAATAGAAGAGAAAGACTCCAATGAAAAGCTTGATAGGAAAGAAAAAAAATGAAATACACAGTTGTCGTGATAAGTTCCTATACACAAGTCCCTTAAGTCCTTGAAACTGTATCTATCCTTCAAGAGATGCTAGGCGGATAAAAGAAGCTATCTGGCGTTCTTTAGACAAGATGATTTATATATCGTAAAAAATGATAATAATAATAATAATAATAGTAATAATAAAACAAATAAAAAAAACGGAGATCCTAACCACTGACACGATAAGTTAGTTTGTTTGTTTTTATGTCTGTCTGTCTTTTTATGAGGAATTGAGATTCAACTTTGATGGAGGATTGTCTCACGTATGGTAATAGTGCTGAAACGGGGAAGAAAAATGAGGAAAAGGGAAAAATGAAATATTTCATAAATAAAAAGTTCTCTATTATTTGTATGTGTGATATGTGATATGTGTGATAGAGGATTATGTCATGAAAGTTGTTATAGTTTCGCAACTGACCTCTTTGCGTTTTATGGGAGACTAATATGTGTAATGTATCTATGGTGAAGTATAATTGGTAAACACTTATATGTAAAATACAAACTTATCATTCATGTAGTGGTGCACAGCACTTGAGGTAATGTAGGTAGATCCTTTTCTCTCTCTCTCTCTCTCTCTCTCTCTCTCTCTCTCTCTCTCTCTCTCTCTCTCTCTCTCTCTCTCTCTCTCTCTCTCTCTCTTTCATATGATTATTATTGTCCTTATCGTTATTACCATTATTATCCTTACTTTTGTTGTTGTTGTTGTCATGTCTGTTATGAGTAATTTCAACGCCATTGGTCTTACTATTATTATGACTATTATTATCATAATTATTAATATTACTTTTACCATCGTTGCTGTTGCGGTCATCATTATAGAAGTCAATATTGCTATTGATAAGATAATCATTACTATCTTATCTCTATTATCATTATTGATAATATTTTTGTCACTGTTATTGCTGTTGTCAGTATTCTATGATTAATATGATTGTCATCATCATTAGTATTGTCATTATGATTATTGTTATTATTATCATTATGATCGTTATGATTGTTATTGTTATCCTTTTTATCTATATCATTGCCATTATCATCATTATTTTCATTATCATTATTACCATCAGTATTATCATTATCATCATCATTATCACTGTTATTGATAATGTAGTTGTCATTATCAATATTGTTATCATCATCATCATCATTATTATCAATATTTATTATTATCATTATCATTACATGATTATCATTATTATTATTATCATAATGAACGATATTATTATCATTATTATTATTATCATAATGAACGATATTATTATCATTATTATTATTATCATAATGAACGATA
>NW_028234405.1:23915617-23920617 GCF_977035675.1 Penaeus japonicus | reverse complement strand
TTCCCCCCCCCCTCATTCCTTTCCTCGCTATAACATGTTAGGAACCTTACCCGAACAAAACAAAAATATAAGGGAGCTACCAAGACCAGAAATAGTGTATGTATATAATAAATGGGTAATAAATTAATAAATGTGCGTGTGTGTATGTGTGTGTATGTGCGTGTGTGTGTGTGTGTGTGTGTGTGTGTGTGTGTGTGTGTGTGTGTGTGTGTGTGTGTGTGCAGTGGCGTAGTCGGGGGTGGGGTACAGGGGACACGTGCCACCTCGTAAGATTCATGAATTTTTAACTTAATATGCTGAACTCACCAGTGGCATATGCGCCAATGTAAAACAGAAATGAAAACAGTTCAGTCGCGTGAGGGGCAAGAGAGAATCGTCACAGACTTTTCTGAAAGATCTAGGAGCCATACCCCCCCCCCCCACCCACCTTCCTAAAATCCATGCTACGCCCCTATGTCTGTATGTGTGGACAGGTGGGTGGGTGCTTGTGTGGGTGCGAGTATGAGTGTGTGTGTGCGTGTGTGTGTGTGTGTGATATAAGCATATATGCATATATATTTATATACATATAAACAGATACATACGTCAAAATAAACATACACACACATACACACACACACACACACACACACACACACACACACATATATATATATATATATATATATATATATATATATATATATATATATATATATATATATATATATATATTATATATATATATATATGTATATATATATATATATATATATATATATATATATATATATATATATATATATATATATATATATATATATATATATATATATATATATATATATATATATATATATATATATATATATATATATATATACGAATCTCTCCAAATGGAGGAGAAAGCAGGGCAGTTCGCACAGCGCAGCGCGTCGTCAGAGTGCTTGGCGTGGAAATCGTGTTCCCAAAAGGTGTCGCAAATCGTTGGGAGAAGTTTCACAGCGATCCACGTGAGGTTACTATGTATGGACGAAATTACCCCCCCAGAGATAGTCATGGTGGGTAGAGTATGATCGGGAGCCATGCCAAGAACCAACGCACACAGACGCACACGGACACACGCGTACAGACACACCGCTCATATTCGGCCTGACGTCTATCGGCGCCTAGGCAGCCAGCTTTGGTTGGAGGCGGCTCGCATGGCCTCGCCGTGCCATCGCGCAAGAAAGCTCCTCCAGCGCTGGGTGTGAAGCCTCTCTTGCCGGCGCTCGAGGCCGCTGCTGGGAGGCCATGGCGTCCGGACTGATAAGCCGATTCCAGCGGTTTCAGCAGAGGAGGAGGCTCAGGAAGTCCTTCACTCCCATGCAGGAGAGGTGCTCCGAAGATCGGTAGGTGCTACACTTCCCCTGTGGCGCTACGTGGGCGGACGCGAGAGGGTGAATTGTGACGTTGCGTAACCTGTTGTGGCAACTGTTTCGTGTGTAGTTCGTGCCTCCGTGTCCTTAGATGACGTTGTCTGAAAGGCGGGTCCTGTTTGCCAGAATTGGCAGCGGCTGAAATGACAAGGGGAAAGTAGTCTGATATTGGATGCAGAGAATAAGGGCAGAAACACTTTAAAAATACTTAAGTTCAACGTGAAACCAGCCGAGCTCAATCAAACTCGCTCTGAAGCGAAGCGTTAAGCGATCTAGTGTGCATACGATTAAATGTCTCACTGTGACGTTTTCCAACCATTTTTTATACTGTTATGTCACTTCTTGACATTGGATGTTATACGCTTCAGCCGACATTGACATTGTTTATTGTGTATCATTGACATTTTCTGTGGGCTGCATAGTGTAGGTTTTGTTGATATGGAACTATTTATAAATACTGTCTCTCAGATATCGTCCTATCTTTTGTGCTCTGTTTAGGTGTTAGGTATCCTTTTGAAATACATTGACGCAAAACCACGCACACATTTGATTTTAGGTACTATGAAATATCACTGTTCATAGATATTTTAACACCAGAATCATTACCTGGAAGTGACTGCATTATCGTGTCTTAGAGCCGCGTCCAAATAATGCTTCCCATAGAAATTGTGATACCTTTAGTGTTTTCTTTTTTGAACATGATGTGTGACTAACTTGGTACACGACATATCAAACAGACGATCTCAAAGGGATGCCCGGTATAAGCAAGGTAGCTTTTTGAAGGTGCGTACAGGCGGGAGGTGCGGCACCTTGTAACCAGTTTGAATTGGTAAGGCTGACGCAATGGGAGTTGCAGACGCTCTGTTGACACCAATAGCAAGTTTTCATCTAGTGCACGTTGAGATGGGTCGTTTCTTTACTCAGTGAGTTTGGGTCCGGGAGATCTTTGGCATAGTAGAACAGTTTACAATATTTTTTCGCGTGTAATTCAGCATTTGGAAGTACTTTTATGGTATCTGTTCGTGTTGATGTGTGGCCTTCGCTTCAATTACTTCGCCTGGTCGGTTGTATACTCCGCAGGTGGAAAGAAAAAAACACATCCATGTTACTGGCTTAACTGGCGCTCATATACTGTATACGTATCCACATCGCACCAACACCTGCACAAACACACACGCTCATGCATAAACACATTCATACATGAACATTTGTTTGTAGGGATGATTGCGTGAGGGTTTATGGATGTATGTGCGTGATGTTGTCCTTTCTTTTTTTCATAAGCATTTACATATGAATAAGAAAAAAAGAATTTGACTGTTGATTTGGTATTTAAGACAAACACGGTCTTAATCTTTCTTTCTTTTTCTTCTCTCACTCCTCTTCGTTGGCTTTTTACTTCATACGCCCTGTCCTCTGGCGGCCATATCTGGAAGTGACTCATGACGTCACCTGTAGGATACTGGCCAGTCACCTTGTAAACAAGAGCAGATCAATTTGTATGCGCGTGGATCTTGCAAGATTAGTTTTTTGCCTCCTAATTCATTAGGAATGGTCGAATGTCTATGAAACGAATGACAGTTTAGTGCTTTTATTGATATTGTTATGATCATTATTATTATCAATATTATTAGCTTTATTATTATAATTATTATTATTGCCGCTGGTATTGCAATTACTATTGTTATTTTTATCATTACTACTTCTATTATCTTTATCCTTTTAATTACCTCTCATCGTTATTATCATAATTATTACCATCATTATTACTCTTATATTTTAATCATCATTATCATTATTGTTTGTTTTTTACATTGTTGTTAATGCAATTGTTGTTGTTATTGTTGTTCCTCATATCCTTACCGTCTTCATCAGTATCGTATTATGAACATTGTTGGTTTTGTTGTTATTGTCTTTATTATCATTACTAGTACTACTATTGCTATTATTACATTGCTATCAACATCGTTATAATTATCCACCATTGATATTAGTGGTAGTAGTTATAGTGCCGTAGTAGAAGTAGCAGATGCAATAGTAGTAGTAGTAATATTTATACAGTCACCATCACCACCACCACCACCATCATCATCATCATCATCATCATCATCATCATCATCATCATCATCATCATCATCATCATCATCATCCTCTTCCTCCTCCTCCTTTTCTGCCTTTTCATCAACACTATCAACATCAACATCAACAACATCATCATCATCATCAACATCAACATCATCATCATCATCAACATCAACATCAACATCATCATCAACATTAACATCAACATCATCATCAACAACATAAACATAAACATAAACATCAACCTCAACATCAAAATCATCATCAACATCAATATCACCATAATCATCAACATCATCACCACATCATCACTATGCCTACTACAAATGGAAACATCATAACAACAATGAAGTCTAAGATTGCAGAATTCAGAACGAGCGTGCAATTAAAGGATCAAAATCATAACACTATCTTTTAACTATTATTACTAGGATTGTTCTCAATGCCATGGGACACTACACTTCTGGAATATGGTGACTGGTATGACACACCGTCGAAATACTTGTACATTCTGAAGTTAAAGTTTTGAAATATGAATATATATATATGTATATATATATATATATATATATATATATATATATATATATATATATATATATATATATATATTGCAATGATCTTTGCTCTGAGGTAATTCGAGATACATAAATGTGTGTTGACTAGAATGAAAAGGAAAATTCAAAACTTTTTTTTTCAATCTAATTCTGAAAGTAAATTCTTGTCTTTTTTAAGGGGGTGACGGTAGTTTTTATCTGCGTTTTTATTTTTTCTCATATCTCTCTCTCTCTCTTGTTCTTATATCTTGTTTCTCTCAGCTTTTTCCTTCTCTTTTTCCTCCTCATTTCCCTCTTTTAGTTCCTATTTCACCTCTCTCTCTACCTCTCTTTCTCTCTCTCTCTCTTTCTATCTCTCTCTATTTGCATATATTTGTATATCTTATTGAAATGCCATTTGATTATCTTGATGAATATTATGCCTTATATTGTGATTATTCACGAATTTACGTTTCTCATGCTCTTCATTTTCAATGTTGTAATCATTTTTATTACCAACGTTTGTTTATTTATCATGCTATTGTTATTAAAGTTGCTGTAATTATAGTTATAACTATTACAGTGTAGTTATTGTATATTATTTACCACTTACATCAATTATTCATGCTATCTATGTATGCAAATTACTTAATAAGTTGCGAGTATAATTTACTTTGTTTCACGGTACAAATTATTCATATCTGAAATACGATATGGACGTTGTACTTTTCTTCACTTTATTCCGTCCATTCCATAAGCAAACTATCTTTACGTTCGTTTTTTGTTTTGTTTTTCCCTCTTCCTTCGCCTCTTTTTTTATTGAAGTTTGCTTTCATGTTTTCTTGTTTTTCTTTCAACTTCTTTGTATTCTTTTCTCGTTTTTCTATTTTGTTTCTTTTATGTCTCCTCTATTTGACATGTTTAATCGTCATATATATATATATATATATATATATATATATATATATATATATATATATATATATAT
>NW_028234405.1:23900617-23903117 GCF_977035675.1 Penaeus japonicus | reverse complement strand
CAAACCAAAAAAGGACACAGATAAGATACCTCCGCATATATGATAAAAGCTGACCTGCTTAACCCGTTAGCAAAACATATGCATTCAAATTCAGATTTTGACTGCCGTTGTAGGAGTACGCTACTGTCAGAAAGTCTCGTAATGTTGCATATTTTGAAATACGAAATATCTAAGCTTGATTAGAGGAATACTGACCTCAATTCGCGAAAACACGTTTAATCGCCCTCTTTGTATATCACTGCGGAATTAAAGAAACAAATATTCTGGAGTTTTGGTGCCTATCGTCTTATTCTAAACTCTTTCACGTATAACAAGCACCAGTCTCTTAAAATCAACTAACATTCGTTCAAGATCAACTTTTCACCACTTCCCATGCCATGCTCTAGAATCTGGACTCACCCAAGCATGATAACCGTTTAAATCTATTTTAAGAAAATCCGGCCACTCGTAAGTAGATGTACCTCCGCCCACGCTGCCCACCCACGTAACAACCCTACATTCAATTTAAGGAATCCGCTCAACCCCAAAAGTTGTTCCGCCAATCACTCGGCCTTTCCACATCTCGATTTCTTCTTCACCCCCCCCCCCAACCCCCCCCACCCACCCACCCATTCCGACAGTCATTCACCGGCAAAACTACTCCCACGTGTCCATTGAGTGAAAGACCAGCCATTACAGAAGGCAATTTGGGCCTTTGTTTGATATGCTTTGATGAACTCAATTACCTTTAAGGATTTCCCAACAGGAAGAATCTTTTTATAGCGCAATCTGATGGGAAAACTTTGACGCTTTTGAGACAGATGTTTAAAGCAGTTTTTAATGCAATCATATAGTTATATCCTCCCCTTTCCGTGCATCGAATTCGGTGAATGGGATTCAACATCGTGAATAGCGTTAAACTGCTAACCATTTATAGTGCATAACGCCGTTCGAGGAAAGAACATAGGCATATAGAACAAGGAACAAAACGTGAGTAAAATAGAAAAAGTAAAGCAGAATACAAAGAATCAAACCCCCTATTTCAAAAACTAACGAAAAAAATGACCTTCGCACTTCTCATTAATCACCATCCCAAGTGTGCCACCACAAAGGTAGATGGTGGCTCCATAGAGTAGACTTACTACCTGTTGACCTACATATAGTTGTACATACACGCAGCCACGCACATACCGACGTGTCATATTGATATGAATAGATGATATATCATCAGACAGGAGAACAGACTAACGTAAAGAAAAAAAAAATGTGGATATATGGCGACACTTCCATGCATGCAGGACTGAACCAGTTTAGAATTCCTCGGTTCCAGATCAGACAGTCGCCATACTGTCTGCTGGTGACGTTCGGTTATGCTGTACATGTTTTCTTCTCCCTTCTATTTTTTCAGCCATACACAATGTATCAGCTAGTATAAGCTGTTGTTTATATTATCCTTCCTACCACCTTTACAGAAACTAACATGAGATTCAGTAAAATAGGAGAGGGACCGTAGAACAAGCACACTACCTGTAAAAAATACACGCACACGCCCAAAATCACACAGATAGCCTTTCTCCACGCCCCTCCCCTCCCCTACTCCTCAGCGAACCCTTTCCTATAGACTGGTCATGACTCATTTGATCGATATTGCCACTCCCTTGGCCTCATTCTTTTTTTCGCGGTTAATTTTATTGGTATGTGTAGAGGCGTCAGCTACAGTGACGTCTGTGCCATCAGTATATAGGGCCGACAATTCCGTGTTAACCGTGAATGATGTTAGTAATCCCATCAGCAGTCCTCGGCGAATCATCAGACTACAAGTTTGCGATGATGAGCATGTTGACAATGTGTAGGTCGTCGACATTGTCATTATGACCACGGTAACTTCTGTATACCCTCGACTCGTTTATTGTTGTGCTGTTGTTATTCCGCGGGCATTTTCTGGTAATCATCAAAACATATGATCACCTCATGGACGTTCGGCTTTGCTGGTTCATGGTGATCAACACAATTAAAGAAGACCATGAAAGGAACTTCCGTATTACCTTATCACTTCGTAGAATCCGCCCTGCTTGACAGAGGCTCTGGTATAACCTGTTAATGGCCGGCTCTCGAAGTTAATCGGCCTTAAGTAGACCATCGACTTGGCGATAAGGCCGTCTCACTCCGAGCTTGAATCTCATTTCTTCACGGCACATTGCTTGACCTTTCGCCTCGCCACGTGGTAAGCGTAATCGATTTCGTAACCCCTTTGAAGGGAAATGTTTTCGAAGGTAAAATCCTAATATTTGCAAGAGAAAGTTTTCAGAGGCGAGGAATATTGGAATATCACACGATATAAAAAAAATGTCCATAAATCAAATTATTCAATAAATATCACAGGATGGACGTGTAAACAGCAGCTAAACATGCGGTAACAAACAATAAATGACACACGTGGCCGTAAAAGTGATTGAGTGCATATTTGTGTAAAATCTAGTAAATAGGTCAGCAAAGTCACACCCCGCCAAATTATAGGGAA
>NW_028234405.1:23885617-23890617 GCF_977035675.1 Penaeus japonicus | reverse complement strand
ATATTATTCCATATTTGCCATTATCATCATTATCATTGTTTTTATTTTTTATAACATTATCATTCTTATAATACTTATTTAGTTTTTTATCATTATCATTATTATTATTATCTACATATTACTATCTCATCATCATCCAAGTCTCTTTCCTCAATCATGGGGCTTGCTCTCCCCGTAGGAAAAAGAGACATGGCAGCTCTTTCTCAGGTCTTGCGAGCCCGAGTCGGCAACCGAGCGAGTGTTAAGAGCGAGCCAAGACAGCCAAGATGGGACCGCGACGACCGTATGGTAACCTGCGATAGAGAGAGACGTTAGATAAAGATGTGGCGATAGCAGAGCCTAAGAAGGAGAGCGAAAAAGCGCGGTAATTCGCCAGATGTCCCGCGTGCAGCGCGCCCGGGCTGCTCGGCCGAGACGTTCTGTGCGCCTCGAGGCGGGAGCCAGGACAAGCGGCGCCTAGGGACTGCTCCTGCAGGACACAAGCGCGTGTCCAAGCAGCGGCGCTGCAGGAGGACCAGCAGCGCCTCGGGGGCGAACTCTCCGCGCTGCCGCCGGCGCCAGAAACCTTTTCTCGACCATCTCGGAGCCGGGGCACTCAGGTTCTCTGATGAGTGCGGGGGGGGGGAAACCTCGAAGGAGTGCTCCCCGCTGTCGTCGCGTCGGTCGGGGAGTGGTGGCGACGCGGCAGGCGGCCGAGAACTGGTCGCGTTGGGGCCCGGCGCTCTGGGGCCCGAGGAAGGCGGCGCCGGGGGACAAGGGGGCGCGGGGCCAAGGCGGCTGCTTCGGAGGGAGACCCGCCGGGCAGGTACAAGGAATGGTGCCTCAAGTAAGTCGGGCTGGCGGCTTGTATGCATGTTAGTCGCTTTTATCTATAAAGTCTTCAATGGACTATTCATGATGGATCCCTAGACAGGCGGAAGCTTATGTGAAGACCCAAGACAGAAAACGGTCACTTAAAAATCGGCAATTTCCGAATCAAAAATAGAAACTTCAATAAAGGAAACTACGTCTTGTCACAGCAATTAAAAGGAGTTTAAGTTGGAATTAAATTATTGCTCTCCCACTATGAATAAGGGGACAGCTATCAGGACTATTTCCCGACGGGAGAAAGAGACTATTCGATGGGTAATATTAAAATGAAATATCCTCGTCGGCCTGAAAAAAATGTACATCGCACGGCAAGTAAAGCATGGGACCTTTTGTCAAGAAATCAAAAATTGATTTATTACCTTTCAGAAAATAAATGTGTTAAATGAGAAGGTTTATTGATTCCATTTTAATAGTTTTTCAAGTAACCAAAAAGGCATGGATTCCATTTTCATAAATTGATCAGCTTGGTATTAATTATCCTATAAAAGTATTTTATTGTAAACCATACAAAAACAACAGAATACAGAAATCAAACAATTTCAGCGAAAAAAGAAAACGTTTGAAAACCTAAAGGGGGGGGGACTTCGATATTAATGACGATACTGGCATCTGTACGGAGAACGCCATCGGTAGAACTTAAATATTACACAGGCTTAAAGTGACTCTGTGTTACCGTTCACCGACATAGAGAGTACTCAGAGAGGTATAAGAGATTGCGGGGTCGGCCATACAAGTCAAAGCGTGAGGAAAAACTGTTAAGATAGAATGTCACGGTATTTATTAAAACATGTTAAACGTCAATGTTTTCTTTGCTTGTAAGATGCTATCCCAGTATTTAAAAACTATTATATTTTACTATTCAAATTTTAAATTTTCATCATATATCACCGAGATATTTTCTGTAAATACTTCAAAAGTTTAACCATGAGGGAATGTTTAAGGACGTATCATGTGTTTCATTTCCTGTTGCATTTCTCGTCCATGCAATATAATTTAACGGGCTGGATAGATAGGCTTCTTTGTAAGGAGAGACAATGGGTGACACGCTCGGCTTCGCACGTGGGTGGCCAGTGTTGGGGAATAAAAGATCGAATGTCCCTCTGTATGTATTCATGCTAAAGAAAACATTTTGAGACAGACGTATGTATGTCTCATTTTTTTTTAGTTTGAGAAATACATTCTGACTTGAATTCATTGAAGGCACCGCATGAGGTGTTGAAATCCAAACGAAGCTTATTGCTCTCTATTTTCTCTTCTTTCAATTTTCGATTCCCTTCCGTTATTCACTCTTAGTTTATCTATCCATCTCTCTCTCTCTCTATCTATCTATCTATCTATCTTTCTTTCTTTTTCTCTCTCTCTCTCTCTCTCTCTCTCTCTCTCTCTCTCTCTCTCTCTCTCTCTCTCTCTCTCTCTCTTCCTCTCCTCTCTCTCTCCCTCTCCCTTCCCCTTTCTCCTCTCTTTCTCTCTCTCTCTCTCTCTCTTTGAGTTCCTCTTACTCTCCTCTCTCTCTCTCTCTTCGTTTCTCTTTCTCCTCTCTCTCTCTCTCTCTCTCTCTTCTCTCTTTCTCTTCTTTCTCTCTCCTCTGTCCTCTCCTCTTTCTCCTCTTCCTTCGTCTTTCTATCCAATTATCTATCATTACTGTTCACCCTCCTCTTCTCCCTCTCCTCCCCCTCCCTCCCTGCAGTCCTTCTCCGTGTCCGCTCTTTCCTCAGCCCGAAGTGGCAGCCCCACCTCACGCCTTCAACAACAGCGGGTCTGGACTGCCACCTCCGCACGCTCTGATAACGCCAAGATGCTGTTGCCCGCAAATACCTTGTTGCACATTGCCACGACGGCTTGCACAGGTTGCGATTGAATTTAGTGTCTGTATGTACGCATGTGACAAACGCTGGTGTATTTAAGCGTGTTCAAAGAGGCAGACAGCGTTTAAATTGGTTGATATGACACTGTTATTTGCTATGTCAGTTTCGATGGCTGAAAAACTTTTAGCGACTTGCTTTGGATCAAACTCTTTTCTCACTTTGTTTATTTTGAGTTTGGTGTTTGCCAGACAAATTTACATAGACTTGGTTGACGAATTTACATTTCTTTGTAAACAGTTTACTCGATTCGTCGCGTCATGTCCCAATGAACAATCGTTTCACTATCTGCCGCCAGATGGCACTTTTCCAGACTCGTAGTAAAGTCGAATTATATGTTTCTCAGATCACTGACTTTTTGCCTTATTCATTCTGAAACATGATTCCATGGCCCTTTGAAGGAGATAAACAAACGGAATATCATCAGTTCATTCAATTGATTTAATAAAAACAAAGCGAATTCGACCCAACTCCGGCCAAAGCCTCTGGCGATGGGTGACAGACGACTTTTTTCTCAATGTGCCAAATGTGGATCAGAATCACCTCGCTTTTGCCAAGCCACACACAGGGCTATATTAGACAGTCACTCTCCCCCAATCGATCCACGGGCGGCTAATGCGCCATGTCATTGTGAAAATAGGACTTTCATGGGTTGGTGGCTGTTTCTGGTCACTGTTTATGCTTCTGCGCCCCGGAGTTAATTTCCTTTGTCTTCTTTCTACATCTGCGAAGGAATGATTGGAGTAAGGACTTATCAGAAATCGATGTGGTGACAGAAGAAAGACATACATTAGATATCACAGTGACACGATAGATTTTCGGGTCATTTACATGGTCATCACAACCTATGCGGATTATTTTACTTTCAGACCGCTATAAAATCAACGACACACCAAAACCCTTAACACAACACAACACCCACAGAGTAAAGACAGTCAGAACAATAAAGTGAATAAAAAATGATAATAATAAATACCAAAAAAATCAGAGTCAACTAAAAGAAAATCAAGGACTATATAACACACCTTTATTTGAAAATGCAATAAAAGAGATACGAAACTAACAGCACTGGTTGTTTCCCGCAGGTACAGACACACGCGCATTAGCAGTAAAAAATTCCGGAAACGTGTGGTCCAAAAAAGCGGAGAGTGTAATGTCACGCCCTCAAACGTGGCGAAGCGCAGGAGACGCTACTTGCAGGATATCTTCACCACGCTCGTCGATGTGCAGGTGACGTGAGGCTTCGTTTTCTGTAGATATTGATATAGACAAATAAATAGATAGATATCGATAGATAGATAGATAGATAAATAGATAGATAGATAAATAGATAGATAGAAAGATTGATAGATTGATAGATTGATAGATAGAAAGATAGATTAGATAGATAGATAGATTGATTGATAGGTATATAGAAATATAGACAGATAGATAGATTGATTGATTGATAGTTAGAGAGATAGATAGACAGATTGATTGATAAAATGATTGATAGATTAATAGATTGATAAATATATAGACTGAATGACTGATAGATGGATAGATCGATAGATAGACTGATAGATAGATAGATAGATAGACTGATAGATAGGTTGATATATATATATATATATATATATATATATATATATATATATATATATATATATATATAATATATTTACATTTATTGCTTAAATATATAATATAATATATATATATATATATATATATATATACATATATATAATATATATATATATATATATGGTTTTTTTTTTTTTTTTTTTTGGGGGGAGTGGGAATTCTTTATCTTTTCATGTTTTTTCTAGTACCTTTGTTGTTTTTGTTCTTGTGTTTCCATTGTCTTATTGGTTTTATTGTTTTATTTGTGTGTGTGTCTTCCCTATATTCTTTCATGAATTTCCTCTATTGTATTTTTCCCTTGTTCTATTATTGGTATATTGATAAACTCTATATGTCGCTAATCCCACACATGACATGAAGATTATCAAAACGCCATCACCTCAATCATCCTAATGATCTTCATCAAATACCTTATTCATTACAAAATCATCACACGCAGCAGCCATATCGCAGTCACACCACACTTTAACTACCACACAGTCATCACATACTTGAATCACTGTACAGTTATTTTACACTATAATCACAATATTACCATCACACAATCTTCACACGTTATATCCACAATAAAATCAGTATAAATCACAACCATCACACACCATAAATATCATACAACCCTCACACCTATAATCACCAATTCAC
>NW_028234405.1:23875945-23880945 GCF_977035675.1 Penaeus japonicus | reverse complement strand
GGGGCGGGTGCGGTGTATTCTTTGATTGTTTGATCTCATTATTTTTTTTCCTTCACTGGGGGGTGTGGTGGGGGGGGGGGGGTGGGAGTGGTGGTGGGGTGGAAGCTGAGATGGGGGGTGCTTTTTTATTTCCATTATCTTTATCCGCATTAACATCGTCGCTAATTCGCTATTTTAGTAGGGCTAGTGGTAGTGGGGTCCTAGTGTAGGGACGTTGGTAGTAGTAGTCTTGTGTTATCAAATTGATATTATTGTTTTTATTGTTTATGTTAGTAAGAGTTATCATCATTGTTAATAGGATTATTTTATAGTATTGTTGTAGTGTAACATTATCAACATCGCTATTAGTAGTGCTAGTGGTAGTAGTAGTATCATTGTTATTATTATTGCTATTATTACTATCATCATTATTATCATTATCATTATTACAATTATCATATCATTATCATTATTACCATTATCATTATCATTATTATCATTATTATAATTGTATTAATATTATCATTATTGTTATCATTATCATAATTACCGATTTCATTGCTATCATTATCATTATCGTTATTATTATTGTTATTATTGTTGTTATTACTATTATTATTATCATTATCATTATCAATACTATTGCTTCTGTTGTTCTTGTGATTGCTATTATTTCTATTTAGAATATCATTATCAGCGAGAATATTATCATTATAATTTTCATCATTGTTAGTATTATTATTATTGTCATTATCATCATCATTAATAGTAGTACTCGTAGTATCATTCTCATGAGCATTGTTATCAGTATCATTATCATCATCATTACTACTATCATTATTATTAATATTATTATTACTATTATCATTATTACTGTTATTATCATTATAATGTATCAGCATTATTATCGTATAATACTACTTTTGTTATTATTATTACCATATTTGCCATTATCATCATTATCATTGTTATTATTCTTATCAACATTATCATTATTATTATAATTATTGCAGTTATTATCATTATCATTATTATTATCATCATCATCATTACTATCACTATCATCATCCCAGTATCTTCCTCCCATCATGGCTCTGCTTCCCCGTAGGAAAAAGAGACATGGCAGCTCTTTCTCAGTCTTGCGAGCCCGAGTCGCAACCGAGCGAGTGTTAAGAGCGAGCCAAGCACAGCCAAGATGGCCAAGCGAAGACCGAAAGGGAATCCATGCGATAGAAAGAGACGTAGATAAAGATGTGAGCGATAGCAGAGCCTAAGAGGAGAGCGAAAAGCGCCCGGTAATTCGCCATGATGTCCCGCGTGCAGCCGCGCCCGGGCTGCTCGGCCGAGACGTTCGTGCGCCTCCGAGGCGAGAGCCAGGACAGCGGCGCCTGGGACTGCCTCCTGCTGGACACCAAGCGCGTGGCCAAGCAGCGGCGCTGCAGGAGGACCAGCAGCGCCTCGGGGGCCGAGCTCCTCCCGCCCGCTGCCGCCGGCGCCAGCAACCGTTTCTCGACCATCTCGGAGCCCGGGGCACTCAGGTTCTCTGATGAGTTCGACTCGAAGGAGTGCTCCCCGCTGTCGTCGCCGTCGGGAGTGGTGGCGACGCGGCAGGCGGCCGAGAACCTGGTCGCGTTGGGGCCCGGCGCTCTGGGGCCCGAGAAGGCGGCGCCGGGGGACAAGGGGCGCGGGGCCAAGGCCGGCTGCTTCGGGAGAACCGCCGGCAGGTACAAGGAATGGTGCCTCAAGTAAGTCGGGCTGGCGGCTTGTATGCATGTAGTGCTTTTATCAATAAAGTCTTCAATGACTATTCATTGATGGATCCCTAGACAGGGCGGAAGCTTGTGAAGACCCAAGACAGAAAACGGTCACTAAAATCGGCAATTTCCGAATCAAAAATAGAAAACTTCAATAAAGGAAACTACGTCTTGTCACTGCAATAAAAAGGAGTTTAAGTCTGGAATAAAATATCTGCTCTCCCACTATGAATATGGGACAGCTATAAGGACTATTTCCCGACGAGAAATAGAATATTCTATGGGTAATATTAGAAATGAAATATCCTCGTCGGCTGAAAAAATGTACATCGCACGGCAAGTAAAGCATGGACATTTGTCAGAAATCAAAAATTAATTAAATTACCTTTCAGAACTAATGTGTAAAATGAGAGGCTTTATCTGATTCCATTTTAATAGTTTTTCAAGTAACCAAAAAGCATGGATTCAATTTTCATAATTGATCAGCTTGGTATTAATAATCCTATACAAAGTATTTTATTGTAAACCAACAAAAACAACGAATACCAGAAATCAACAATATTCAGCGAAAGAAAACGTTAAAACCTAAAGGGGGGACTTCGATATTAATGACGATACTGGCATCTGTACGGAGAACGCCATCGGTAGAACTTAAATATTACACCAGGCTTAAAGGGACTCTAGTGTTACCGTTCACCGACATAAGAGAGATCAGAGAGGATCATAAGAGATTGCGGGTCGGCCATAAAAGTCAAAGCGTGAGGAAAACTGTAAGATAGAATGTCACGGTATTTATTAAACATGTTTAAACTTCAAATGTTTACTTTGCTTGTAAGATGTATCCCAGAATTTTAAAAAATATTATATTTTACCTATTCAAATGTTTAAATTTCATCATATATCACCCAAGATATTTTCTGTAAATACTTCAAAAGTTTAACCAATGAGGGAAACTGTTTAAAGGACGTATTCAGTGTTCATTTCCTGTTGCATTTCTCGTCCATGCAATATAATTTAACGGGCTGGATAGATAGGCTTCTTTGTAAGGAGAGACAATGGGTGACACGCTCGGCTTCGCACGTGGGTGGCCAGTGTTGGGGAATAAAAGATCGAATGTCCCTCTGTATGTATTCATGCTAAAGAAAACATTTTGAGACAGACGTATGCATGTCTCATTTTTTTTAGTTTGAGAAATACATTCTGACTTGAATTCATTGAAGGCACCGCATGAGGTGTTGAAATCCAAACGAAGCTTATTGCTCTCTATTTTCTCTTCTTTCAATTTTCGATTCCCTTCCGTTATTCACTCTTAGTTTATCTATCCATCTCTCTCTCTCTCTCTATCTATCTATCTATCTTTCTCTCTCTCTCTCTCTCTCTCTCTCTCTCTCTCTCTCTCTCTCTCTCTCTCTCTCTCTCTCTCTCTCTCTCTCTCTCTCTCTCTCTCTCTCTCTCTCTCTCTCTCTCTCTCTCTCTCTCTCTCTCTCTCTCTCTCTCTCTCTCTCTCTCTCTTTCTCTTTCTCTATCTGTCTCTCTCTTTCTGTCTCTCCTCTTCCTTCGTCTTTCTATCCAGTTATCTATCATTACTGTTCACCCTCCTCTTCTCCCTCTCCTCCCCCTCCCTCCCTGCAGTCCTTCTCCGTGTCCGCTCTTTCCTCAGCCCGAAGTGGCAGCCCCACCTCACGCCTTCAACAACAGCGGGTCTGGACTGCCACCTCCTCACGCGCTGATAACGCCAAGATGCTGTTGCCCGCAAATACCTTGTTGCACATTGCCACGACGGCTTGCACAGGTTGCGATTGAATTTAGTGTCTGTATGTACGCATGTGACAAACGCTGGTGTATTTAAGCGTGTTCAAAGAGGCAGACAGCGTTTAAATTGGTTGATATGACACTGTTATTTGCTATGTCAGTTTCGATGTCTGAAAAACTTTTAGCGACTTGCTTTGGATCAAACTCTTTTCTCACTTTGTTTATTTTGAATTTGGTGTTTGCCAGACAAATTTACATAGACTTGGTTGACGAATTTACATTTCTTTGTAAACAGTTTACTCGATTCGTCGCGTCATGTCCCAATGAACAATCGTTTCACTATCTGCCGCCAGATGGCACTTTTCCAGACTCGTAGTAAAGTCGAATTATATGTTTCTCAGATCACTGACTTTTTGCCTTATTCATTCTGAAACATGATTCCATGGCCCTTTGAAGGAGATAAGCAAACGGAATATCATCAGTTCATTCAATTGATTTAATAAAAACAAAGCGAATTCGACCCAACTCCGGCCAAAGCCTCTCGCGATGGGTGACAGACGACTTTTTTCTCAATGTGCCAAATGTGGATCAGAATCACCTCGCTTTTGCCAAGCCACACACAGGGCTATATTAGACAGTCACTCTCCCCCAATCGATCCACGGGCGGCTAATGCGTCATGTCATTGTGAAAATAGGACTTTCATGGGTTGGTGGCTGTTTCTGGTCACTGTTTATGCTTCTGCGTCCCGGAGTTAATTTCCTTTGTCTTCTTTATACATCTGCGAAGGAATGATTGGAGTAAGGACTTATCTGAAATCGATGTGGTGACAGAAGAAAGACATACATTAGATATCACAGTGACACGATAGATTTTCGGGTCATTTACATGGTCATCACAACCTATGCGGATTATTTTACTTTTAGACCGCTATAAAATCAACGACACACCAAAACCCTTAACACAACACAACACCCACAGAGTAACGACAGTCAGAACAATAAAGTGAATAAAAAATGATAATAATAAATACCAAAAAAATCAGAGTCAACTAAAAGAAAATCAAGGACTATATAACACACCTTTATTTGAAAATGCAATAAAAGAGATACGAAACTAACAGCACTGGTTGTTTCCCGCAGGTACAGACACACGCGCATTAGCAGTAAAAAATTCCGGAAACGTGTGGTCCAAAAAAGCGGAGAGTGTAATGTCACGCCCTCAAACGTGGCGAAGCGCAGGAGACGCTACTTGCAGGATATCTTCACCACGCTCGTCGATGTGCAGGTGACGTGAGGCTTCATTTTCTGTAGATATTGATATAGACAAATAAATAGATAGATATCGATAGATAGATAGATAGATAAATAGATAGATAGATATATAGATAGATTGATAGATTAATAGATTAATAGATTGATAGATTGATAGATAGAGAGATAGATTAGATAAATAGATAGATTGATTGACAGATTGATAGACTGATAGATTGATTGATAGGTATATAGAAATATAGA
>NW_028234405.1:23865945-23868445 GCF_977035675.1 Penaeus japonicus | reverse complement strand
CATAGTGTTGTAGAGGTTGTACATATATACATATATATATATATATATATATATATATATATATATATATATATATATATATATAAATGTATGTATGTATGTGTGTGTGTATGTGTGTGTGTAAAAAACATATATACATATATATATATATATATATATATATATATATATATATATATATATATTATATATATATTATATATATATATATACATATATATATATATATATATATATATTATATATATATATATATATATGTATATATATGTAAATATATATATTTTATATATATATATATATATATATATATATATATATATATATATATATATTTTTGTGTGTGTGTGTGTGTGAAAATACATGTTTGCATGTTTACATATATGTATATATGTATATGTATGTATGTATGTATGTATGTGTGTGTGTCTGTATATATATATATATATATATATATATATATATATATATATATATATATATATATATATAGTAATCTATTTATTAATTTATTTATTCATTTATTTATTTATCTATATATGTATGTATATATACGTGTATATATACATACATACATATATATATTTATTATATACTATTATATAATAATATATATATATATATATATATATATATATATATGCATATATATATATATAGATCTATACGATATATATTTATATATATATATATACACCTATATATACGTGTTTACTGTTTATATTTATTCATGTATATATACATACATATATAGATAAATAAATAAATGAATAAATATATGAATATATATATATATATATATATATATATATATATATATATATATATATATATATATATGAGAAAGAGAGAACGAAAGAGAGAGAGAGGGAGAGAGAGAGGGAGTGACGAGAGAGGGAGAGAGGTGAGAGAGAGAGTTGTGAGAGGAGAGAGGAGGAGGAGGAGGAGAGGGAGAGGATTGTGAGAGAGAGAGGGGTGGGGGGGGGGGGGCAAGGAGAGAGAGAGAGTAGGGCAGTGAGATGAGAGAGAGAGAGTTAGAAATACACTTAATTGGAACATAAGTGTCTGACGAGTGGTAGATCCACGTAGGTAGATCTATTTTTAGAATAGACTTCATTGGTAAAAAACTCAAATTAGTTCCATAGTCATGATGAAGTCTCTCCATGTGACCTGTTTGTGCCAGTCAGAATATATTCAGTTATTCAGATCGCAACACTGACGGAGAAAGTGCAAAAGGGCAGTTAAGCAGAAGTACGAGACAGATGTCATCTCTGTCAGCTGAGCTTGTTATTCAAGGCTCTTATAGTCAGTTAAGAAGAGGTGTGTAAGAGAAGCGTAGAGGCTCTGGCATGCCGGAGTGTTATACGCCACCTGCTGCGTGTTTTCGCTGGTTGTTACTGCATATAAGATGATCTGGCCGTGTGGGGTCTAGGAGGGAGAGTTTTACATTTCGATACACCTGCGCCAAGTTAGATTTCACTGCAAGCATACACATGATTGTGAGTGTGTGTGTGTGTGTGTATACATATAGTATATTTATCTCTATAAATATTTTTATATAATATATATATATATATTTATATCTCTATATATCAATATATATATAATATCTATTTATATTATATATATATCCTTCATATTCTATAATATATATAATATTTATAAATTATTAAATATTATTATATAGACATATATATATATTACATATAAATATATAAAATAATAACAATATAAATAATCTGTTCACTTGCTTCTAGCCCTTTTGCACTTTCCTTTATTTTTGCGATTGAATAACTGAATATATTCTGACTGGCACAAAAGGTCCACTTTGGGGGATCATCATGGGGGGTATGGAAAAAAAATTTTAGTTTTTTTAAAAAATGAAGTTATTCTAAAATTTGATTACCTTTCGTGGATCACACTCGTCAGACACTTTGTTTTAATTAAGTGTATTTTAAAATCTCTCTCCCCCCCCCCCCCCCCTCCCTCGCCCGCCTCCCTCTCCCCCTCTCTCTTTCGTTTTTTCTCTTTTTTCTTATATATATATATATATATATTATATATTTTATATTAACATATTTATATATTTATATATTTTTCATTTTTTATTTTTATATATGTATGATAATTACATGAATAAATATAAACGTATATATATATATAATATATAATATATATTTTATATAAAATATATTATATGCATTAATTATATATTTTAAATATATATATAAAATATTTTATATAAAAATATATATTATAATGTATGTATGTATATATACACGTTTTTTATATACAAAAACTTAGATTAGAAAATGAAAAAATAAATTTAAAAATAGATTCTATAATATTATATATATATATATTAATAAAAATTAATATATATTATATAAAAATATACAGACACCACCACATACAAAATACATACATACATATACATTTACATATATGTAAAATGAAAATGTATTTTTACCACAACAACACACACAAAATAAAAATTATA
>NW_028234405.1:23857654-23860154 GCF_977035675.1 Penaeus japonicus | reverse complement strand
AATCGCCCTTTTGGTATAAGATCTGCACTTGCGTTTTTGTGTGATATGCATGTGTTATGTCTACTATATACGCATGAGGCAGGTCATTCATAGGTTAAGATATCAAATCATAATTGCAGTCTTGCGTGCATATAGGTATGCAATTATACACAGTTAGACAAACTTTTAGCCACAATTAGCGAGGAGAAATTGAAGACTAGATGTGTTTTCGTTTCTGGGCGGTGTACGGTGTAGATGTAGGCCTGTAACTTCGGAAATGCCGGCATAGTTGTCTGAGTTTATTTCGACGCTGGCCATAAAAGTGAAATCCCATTCTTGATCCGTCGTTATGTCTTGCCAATCCGTATGTACTTGTTGATAGTATGAAGCAAACAGCATATTTTGTATAATAAAAAGTATTTACCACGTGGGATAATCTGAATGATCACGCAATGTGGAATTAGCTAAATAACACGCAATAAGTCACCCCCCCCCCGGAAAACAGCCCGGCCGCCGCTGAGAAGGACACTGCGCAAAAACAGCATCGATTTCAACAATAAAAAACATCCCCAAAGCCCTTGATTTGTCGGAAGGATTTATACGCCGGATTCCTGCTTGGTACATGCGCATTATGGACACTCCATTTGGTTGTTCAGCGCGAATCCCCTGGCGAGATATCATACGCCGTCTCCTCGTCATGAACTCAGATCAATAGTTTTCCCTATGAGGAGGCTATGCATATTGTACTCTATTTGAATCTGTTCTTAAAACTTGTTTCGTATATTTAGTGTCAAACTATTGTGAAGACGCATATAGGTTACTAAATAGCAATCCATTGTTAAGATCTTTACATACATCATTCAGAATATATTTAAACATGAATTGTATACAGTTTGGATCTATTCCTCAGATGTACTTGCAATAGTCAGTGAGGTATTTACTGTTGAGATGTCTTAGTCATCAATATGGACTGTAAGATTTACCCGAAACAGCCTATAAGTTGTTGTTTTTAAAGTCAATGAGTATTCTGGAGTCCAGACATGCATTCCTTGACAAGGGGCGCGTTTCTCCACTAGCCACGCGAGGCAAGTGGTGAAACGTTGCGTGTGACTCGGCGCAAACCGTCCGCGTAATTGGTACCTGCAGTAGCGCGGTAGCTGCTAGAATGGCGTTTTAGCATGTCGTGTCTGAACTCACCCTCTCGCTCCTGCCGCAATGTCGGGTGACTCACCGGTCGCCGATGCCGATTAGCGAGCGGTGACGCCACGGCCTCTCAGCACACGGGGCGGGTGGGCGGGCGGGCGGCCGGACATTCGGCGCACACGGGCTCGTCAGGAAGGGACGGTCTCTTCGCCTTGTGCATTCCTTTGTAGGTCTATACAAACACACCTCTCTCTCTCTCTATCTCTCTCTCTCTCTCTCTCTCTCTCTCTCTCTCTCTCTCTCTCTCTCTCTCTCTCTCTCTCTCTCTCTCTCTCTCTCTCTCTCTCTCTCTTTCTCTTCCTCTGCTCTCCTCTCTCTCCTCATCCTCTCTTCCTGCCTCTCTCTCTCTCTCACTCTCTTCTCGCTCTCTCCTCTCTCTCTCTCTCTCTCTCTCTCTCCTCTCTCTTCTCCTCTCTCTCTCTCTCTCTTCTCTTTCCTCTTTCCTTCTTTTCTCTTTCTCTTTCTCCTTTTCTCTTCTCTCGCTCTCTCCTTCGCTCTCTCCTCTCTCTATCTATCTATCTTGTCTCTCTCTCCTCTCTCTCCTCTTCCTCTTCTCTTTCCTCTCTTTCCTCCCTTTCTCTTCTCTCTCTCTCTCTCTTCCCTCTTTCCCCTCTTTCCTCTCTTTTTCTCTCTCTCACTCTCCCTATCACTCTCTGTTCTCTCCCTCTCTCCTCTCTCCCTCTTTCGTCTGTCTCTCTCTCTCGTTCTCTCTCTCACTTCTTTCTCTCTCTCTCTCTCTTCTCTCTCTCTCTCTCTCCTTGTCTCTCTCTCTCTCTCTCCTCTCTCTCCTTTTCCTCTCTCTCTTTCTCTCTCTCTCTCTCTCCTCTCTCTCTTCTCTCTCTCTCTCCCCTCTCTCCTCTCTTCCTCCCTCTTCTTCTCCTCTCCTCCCTCTTCACTAATCTCCCTTTCTCCCTTCTTCCTTCCTCCTTCTCCCTCTCTTCCCTCTCTTCCTTCTCCTTCCTTTTTTCTTTCCTTTTCTCCTCCTCTTTTTTTCTCCCTTTCTCCTTCTCTCCTCTTCCCTTCTCTCCTCTCCTCTCTTCTATTCTTCCCTCTCTTTCTTTCTTTCTCTCTCTCTCTCTCCTCTTCTTCTTTCTCTTCCCCTCCTCCTCTCTTCCTCTCTCTTCTCTTCTCCTCTTTCTTCCTCTCTCCTCTTCTCCTCTTTCTTCCTTTCTCTCTCCTTTCCTTTCCTTCCCCCTTTCCCTCCCTCTTCTCTCTCTTTTTCCTCCTCCTCTTCCCTTTCTCCTTCCCTCCTCTCTTTTTTTTCCTTCTCTATCCCTCTCTTTCTCTTTTTCTTTCCTTTTTCTCCTCTCTCTTCCCT
>NW_028234405.1:23842654-23847654 GCF_977035675.1 Penaeus japonicus | reverse complement strand
CAAAGACTGGCAGTATGCGAATTTCTTCACATTTCGTAATATCATTGTGCCCGAAGCTCTTGTTGGCTACCATATCTTCATCATCACGACTTTACGCTCTGTAACATTGATATTGTGTTATAAAATTGGAGCTTGAAGGATTTTAGGGGGGTTAAAGCCCACAAGTCCCCCTCAGTACCGTCATTACGAATGTTAAAGCAGTCGAAGATCTAGTTTCAACGGAAACATTTATTTTACATAAAGTATTGTCGAAAAAAACATGTTCGCTTGTAATGTTACAGGGAACTTATATATTCAGTGAAAATATAATTCATGCGATTTGACCATTGCTGGATAAGTCTATGTATATGTCTAAATGATAGTTGTTGATCCTAAATTAGAAAATCATAACTTGTCGTTAAACAATCAGTCATTAACGATAAACTGTAACTTGCTAACGCGTGTTTAGCGAGGTGAAAGGTATGCTCAGCTGAATTTATAAGTGTTACTACTAATGCGTCTGTTTTCCAGATGGCCCCGGGTGCCATGGGGTGCCCATGTCCGTGCCTTACTGGGATGGAGAGCTCCCTCCGCGCGCGGGGGTGTCGCGTCTCGGCCCATCCATGCCCGTGCAGAGGTGAGCGCCGCGCCGTCGCCAGCTGCGCTCTGTCCCATACCACGCAGACTTGTCCCCCGAAACTTGCTGTCTCCACGACCTGCGCCGCCAGACAGGCCCTTCCCAAGCAGGCCCAGCACGGCCGGCCGCTCGGGCTGGCCGCCGGCCCTGTCCTCCCGAGCTCCCACCTCCTCGATCACCTCGGACTGAAACCTCCACGCGTGGAAATCATGCCGTCGCCGACCATTCAGGCTTCCAGGTCATCCCTCTCGCTGTCTTCCAGGTCACCCGTGGACTCAGGACACCAGCAAGACCTCAGCAGGAAAAGGTCTGCCTTGCCTTGGCCACGCAAAGGCCAGTCCTGGTCCCTCCCGAAGGCACCGAAGAGGCTAGGACGATTCTCAAGTCGACGGAACCGATCCATGAACTGTCCGCCTCCGTCTAGTGCATCCACCCTCCACCCCCCCACTCGTGCCTCCCTCCACCCTCCCTCCCGCTCCTCCAGCCTTCGGCCGCCCGCTCGTCCCTCGATGAGTCACCCTCACGCCCAAATCTCGACCCTCCACCCTCTCATACGGGCGTCCTCCCTTCATCCTTACAGCCGCACCTCCAGTAGCCATCCAGACTTTCGCGAGTTTTACTTCTGAGAGTGAATGTACACATCACATCAAGGCGTGACGTTGAACTGATGAATTCGCGCGCCCACTTTCCTGCAGGTGAATGTTGCTCTACATGTGTCTTATACGCAGATGGTTGTGATTAGTGATGAATTTCCGAGCGATATTTCCTCTCATGATTTTTTTTCCTTTTTTATCGCCCCAAATGGTCTGTCATTTGGATTACAAATGCTCAACTTGAACATGCTGTACATCACTGGATGAGCATGAACATAGCTCAGCGATGTGCATGGTGGCAATAAAACAGTGTGATGCAAGAAAGATGGCCATTATATCGAGGTTCAGGACTAACGAGGCCAACAAGTGCGTACAGGGTGTCCATTATGGTACAGGGATCCAAGATCAAAACCCAGTTTTAACAAAAATGTTTACTTCTAAAATGGTTGTTTTCTCTTTCCCTCATTCTCTCTCTCTTTCTCTTTCTTTTTATTTTTATTTTTCTCTTGGTCTCTCTCTCTTTCTCTTTCTATTTTCTTTCTCTTTCTCTTTCTCATTCTCTTTCTCTTTCTCTTTCTCTTTCTCTTTCTCTTTCTCTTTCTCTTTCTCTTTCTCTTTCTCTTTCTCTTCCTCTTTCTCTTTCTCTTTCTCACTCTCTTTCCCTTTCTCTTTCTCTCTCTCTCTATCTATCTATCTATCTATCTATATCTATCTATCTATCAATTTCTCTTTCTCTCTTCATTTCTCTCTTTCTCTTACTCTCCAAAAGACACTCCGCACACCTTTGATCCACCCAGATATCCCCTTTCTTGAATATGTCCACAAGCAGTGCTTAGACAGCGAAGTCAGGCAGTTCTGAGGAACATTAATCAGAAACGATGGTAGTCTTCGAACGTGCTTTTCAAGTGTGTTGACAATGCACAGGAATGGACGTCTCACTGCTCCGGAAATATGTATACATATATATGAATATATACATGGCTCCAAGACAGACTTATGTAAAGTGGTTGTTATATTAGGAAATAAGTAGATGGTGCTATTTATTCTACTTTTTTTGAGTTAGAAAATACCTGTACAGTATTTCACAGTAGTTTTAAGTCACGTAAACTAAGGGGTGACTTAGAAATAAGTTAACCTGTTTGTGATATAGAAAGACGACTTGTACCCAGTGCCCAAGCATCCCCTATCCGGGCTCGGTACTGAGGAATTATCCGGACCCCCCCCCCCTCCGCTGTCAGAATATTAGTCTAGTCAATCATAAACGAATTGTTCTTCTACCTTTCAGACCTTTGCGTTAGGACCTTCGGTTTGACTTTATTTCGTCCTCTTTTAAGTATTTCTTTGATGAGAAAATCATCATAAGACAATGCTCATTAGATGGCACACGATAGAATGTATGTGTTTTTTCCGATCTGTTATGGTCCCACTCTGCCATCCCTCCAAAATTTTGGATCTGGGGAAAGCAGTACCCCCTCTCCCATGCTTGGGCCCTGCTTGTACCGGTTAGTTCGTGATACTGTTTTTCTTTCCCTTTGTTTTCTTCATGAACTGGACATGACCTCGTACAGAAACACAGAAGGGGACCTCCGTGGGATGGAAATCCAGGCTGGGATCTTAATTATTCTTTGTCTCCCAAAATATGTGTAAACGGTTTTGCGAATATATGTGTTCACACACACATACACACACACACATATGATTTATATATATATATATTTATATATATATATATATATATATATATATATATATATTATATGTGTTTGTGTATGTGTTTGTGTTTGTGTTTGCGTGTGCTTGCTTGTGTGTGTGTTTGTGTATGTGTGTGTTTGTGTGTTTGTATGTATGTGTGACTAGAAGATATTAGAAGATAATGCATAAAAGAATTGGTTTTATCTAACCTTTGTTGACTTGTAACCAAGCATCTTTTTGAAGAAAAAATAACTTGTAATCCCCCAAAAAAAACATCTGAACTACTTAAAATATTGATGCGAGAATGATTCTGATCCCACTCATGACTGTTCCCTCCGCCTGAACATACCACAATACAGATTACGGAATACCCGTCCTCTTCCCACACAGACTCAGTGACTTAGGAGACTCTTGAAAGCGCCCGTCACGATAACATTTTTTTACACTAATGTCCCCTCCAGGTAATGAAAATGGCGCCCCTTTCTTTCCCCGATGTCTCCGACAGCCAATGATACCTTTTCTTATCTACGAAGACCTGTAAACCCTCTTTGTTGAATAAGCACCACCTCTCTCTGCCTTCGTCACCCCTCCTGCTGTAGAGTCGCTGGTCTTGCCTGGGCATTTGTCGCGCTCACTCACGCACCCAGCCACGTCTAGGACTGTAGTTCCCACATTCCAAGTCTCATTTGATTCTAGAAAACTTGGTTGGGTTTATTTGAATACCATATGACTGTTTTGTTTGTTTGTTGTTGTTTTTTTGTTTGTTTGTTTTAAAATGTCAACTTGAACCTCGTCTCTCTCATTTGTTTAACACTTTTTTCTCTCTACTTTCTTTCTCTAAGGCGTGCTTTTTGGACGAGTTGAAGTTGAAATTTGTGTATTAATCTCTTCTCCCCCTTTGTGAAGATATTGTTAATGTTGTTGAGAAGGTTGATGTCTCTTTTGTTGTAGTTAATTTGTGTTTTGTTTTCTGATGTATTGTGTCTTTACCGGTTATTCTGATACGTTGCAAACATACCGTTCACAGCTCCAGGTTGGCACTGCTTGTAGGCGATTGCTTATGACAAGACAGACCTCTTATACTGCATGTGATTTCTTTATGAGGGCAAGACTTTACGTGAACAGAAGGTGTAATTAGTCTCTCAAAATGAGGTCAAAGACCGTTGTTTTTTTTAGATTTCAATGCTCAAAGAATCTACTACGGTTATTTCCAATCCAATTCAGACTAGTGAAGTTCTTGTGTAAGAAATTTATTGTTCGCTGAAGTTGAATAAAGTACAAAAACTATGTCGTGGTTTACCTGAATTTCATACAGCGAGAAAGTACATATTTTTATTATAAAATGATATGATTTTTTTTCAGTATGAAGTGATTCTTTCGGTAAAAATTGTCTATGAATCTAGAATATGCTATCTTAGCTTGATCTACGAGTAAATAGAGCTTCATTGCAGCAACGATACATTTCAAATCCGTGAACAAAAAATAAAAAATAAAAAATAAAAATAAAAAAAACACAGCTCTCGAAGGTCTTGTCTTAGTAGAGAAATGTAGAATTTAAAACGCCGGGAAATAATCAAGGAGTACTCTGTTGACAATGAAACCAAGTGCCGACCACGCTGTAAGAGATTAAAACCCCTTCGTCTCCCGGCTCCTCTCACTTATAGGTACCATTCGTACATGCCTCGAACCCCAAATCCATCTCCTTGATCCGTCCTGCTGACTGCATACTCTCCAAAGGTTGTAGCTGGCAGTATTGTTGATACTACACTCAAGGTTATAATCCACAGTGCAAGCAATGAATTAACATAATAATGATGATATAGCTCTTTGTGTAGTCTACATTAGATTAGTGTATATTACTGTATGCCTAAGAATGCGATTTGGGAGTGAATAACTTCTGAATCATTACTATCTCTCTCTCTCTCCCTCTCTCTCTCTCTCTCTCTATCTCTCTATCTATCTATCTATCTATCTCTATCTATTTATCTATCTATCTATCTCTATCTATCTATCTATCTATCTATCTATCTATCTATCTATCTATCTATCTATCTATCTATCTATCTATCTATCTATCTATCTATCTATCTATCTATCTA
>NW_028234405.1:23832654-23837654 GCF_977035675.1 Penaeus japonicus | reverse complement strand
TATATCGTGTTGCACTAACTGCACTATACTGATCTTGCTGGCAGTTATTGGTAATTTTAAAATCAAATGTTTTTTATTCTAAACATTCCTTTATTCCCATTGGAAATTCTATGTATGATTTTCCCCAAATAAGTAAGGTTCTGTTATTGTGTTCTAACCTTTTCTGTATTTCATAACAGAACACTCACATAATGATTTATCACTAAAAGGAATATTATACTACATTCCAAATACTGTTTCTGTCAATTATGTAAGAGTTTTTGGAGCCACTTTTAACCCATCCACGACGGGGGCATTCTAGCCTTGAATGTCAGAATGCCGGGGCGTTCGAATTATTAGGCCTAAATCAATTGAATGGCTGGCACAATACTGTGCCGCCCGGCCACTGGGCTTTTGAATGAGCGGTACAGTACTGTACCACCAGTCCAGAGAGGGTTAATGTTCATTTCTATACAAAAGGAGAGTAAATTACATAACATGCAGTGGTACTTACAGCACAATGTCAGGGTCAATGAAACATAATACATTTATTTTTTCTTTTAATATGTATGTGTATAAAAGCAATAAATATGTGCATATGGCACCCACACACGCAACTATGAAGAGACAACCGCACCACTCTAGTATAATGGAATGTCAACAAGCAATGAAAACTAATACTTTTTGATATGATTATTCTACAGCATCCATCATGTGATTTTGATTCACACTTAAATCTTCATTAGATTCTCACAGCACTTTAAAAGCAACAGCCTTTTTACCACAGTATTACACCTATATTTACCTAAATTTAAATAAAAAATAAAAATGAAAGTTTCCTTATAAAAGGGAAATGGTTTCAGTGACTTTTTCCAATTTGTTGTTTAGAAATGAGAAAAACAACATGCAAAAACTTAGTCTTAAAATAATCACAAGAAATGTTGCAACCACATCTCAGGCATGCAATGTGTCCTTCGTCTCTGGAAATTAAACTTGCATTCATTCTTTTCCAAGCAACTTCATCATTAAGTACATTTTTCTGAGGTTTGTCATTCAAGAAAAAAATAACTTAAATATATTTATACATGAAAGTTACCTTGTTTCTTTCAAATTTGATCATCAGATTTAAAATCTTGCATGATCTTTATCACATACTAAATCAAATGAAAAGTGAAATTCCTCTTTATCACAAAAAATACATTTCAAAGGGAAAAAAATCTGATCATAAATATTTTGCATTAGAAAACAGACCACCAAAAGAATTGCAATTTCTGCCTGTTTTTGTTGCTATTTTTTAAAGAATAATCTACAAACAGTCATACAAATATCACTTATGACATATGGTTACTTTTTTGTGATGTAACACTCATCTACTCAAAGTACATGGTAATCATAGCCCAAATATCTACAATGTTAAAACAATATACAAATGCATTTTCATGACACTATATTCAATGCAGAAATATACTTCAGCTCAACAATAACAATGGTATAAGTATCCACAAACACAAACTCAAAATCATATTTCAAAAGACTGAAACATTTAAAACTGCCTTAATGTTTCATTAACAAAATGAGTTGTGTTTACGTACCACCACCTTGTTTGTGGCTTCTCGGCATCAGAGAATATGACAATATTTACAATCTGAGTCATTTTTTTCAAAAACAAAATATTCAGCCACAAAATTCATTAATAACCTAAAAACATACAGCAATAATCAGTAAAACACAGTGAAAAAATCTTAACAAAAAACATGAGCATAATTTATACACAGCCAAAAGGGTCTTGTTCCAGTGAACAAAAAGGAGTAAACTGCCCTTGACTTTAAACTATTTCAAGTATGAAAAAAATAAATTGGTTACCATTAAAATTAAAACAAATAAATAAACTAACAATGGAAAATTAAAATCTTAATTTCTGACATTCCTTCATAATCTTCAAAACACATGACTTATATACTTCCTAATGTTATTATTGTTCTATATCTTGATTACCATTTTCCTAATTATCCTACCTACTCATCAAGAAAGTGCAGATGAATAAAGAGTTTGATTGTATGTTCAGCTAACTAATTATAGGATTTATCATTTCCTTAATTTTCTCTTTCTGATCTTTGGTCCTATCACATCACAAAATTTAATCATTCCTCCAGTATCAACATTTCCATAGTGAGAACTGCACACACTACAAAAGTCTTCATTGTTTGGGATATCTTTCAGGCAGAAAGGGCATTAGACCTTTTTGGGGAAAGTGGGATCTCGACTATTTCCAACAAACACTGCTTATCATTCCCAAGAAAGGGTTGGCAGGGGACTAGCAGCCAGCCACTGGGGTCCATATCAAAAGCAACTACATAGTAATACTAGTAGCTTTGTGCAAGACTGGTAAGGCTATGCTGGCCAACTATCAAGGGTTTCCAGTGTTTTCCTTTAGAGGGTGTAATTAAATGCACCTACACCTATAACAATAATCTAGAAAATAAAAATAATTATACAATGGAATGACATTCAAATTGGCATATATCCTACCCTTGTATATAACAAAGCAATTTATTCCCATTTACTCATTGAAAAGAAATACTTGAAGCATTCCATACAAAAAAGAATTTTATATATAAATCAAATTTTGCATTGATCCATGCAGATACTACAATTAAGACTAAAGCATTCACAGCTTTATATAGCACAAATGGTGATTTCTATCTTACAACAAAAGCTACACAATATAAAATAAAATGTAGAGTGGAGAGTGTTACAGGGACTCTGGATGACTAAGTCAATTTCACCTGATTATTATATTCCATCACCCCCTCATTGAAAGGAGGACAGATCCTGTGATTTTAGGAGTATCATAACCTACAAAATACATTATCACATGGAGTTAGAACACCAAACTACAGTTTTTGAGAGGAAGAAAAATGTTTAGTTTTAAGCCAGTTATAAAGTTATAGAGCCATGGTCACATATCATAATGGTGATTTGGCAATTTTGTAAAACTTCAGTATTAGTTTATCAGTTATCAATGATGTGACTAACAAGATAAAATAAAGAAAATGTTTTTGAAGACCAAGATAACTAGTCTTTTCTTATTGTTATCCAAACTTTTTGTCTACTTATTTCAGTTATTTGTTTTGCATTAACGATCCTTCTAATACCTACTAAATATTTGTGCTGATAGCATTAAAAACACAGGAGCCTTGGGGTAAGGGGAAAGCTGAGGGGATACTTGATTAACACTATATAAAATTATGCATGACAAGAAATGTAACTATCACAAGACATTCAAAATTCCATTTGTTTTGGGGGAGTTACTCTTTAGCAATTGAAATTAAATATCATCAACATTCTTCAATCTTAATCTGGAACTAATTCAACCCTTATGACTCCTGTGGTGTCCGTGCTCATCTGGAGAGGTTTGAAGTGGAGGTAGCTGAAGTGGAAGAGATAGGCGGCGAGTCTGATGTTGTGTCTTCATCTGGAGGAGCCAGCTGGTACAGTGGGGCACCACACATGACTGCTACAGCTGCATCTTCACGTTCCATCCCTCTAAGTTCCTTCACTAGAGTTCCTGAAGGGGAGATACAAGAAAGAGTGGTTAAACAAAGGGAGACAGTACATGTCATTAGAGAATCCTATTTTACCTTGATTCACTATTGTCAAAAGTCAGTGACATAATAAATCTGTATCATATATGACAATCCTGAATCAATAATGTGAAAAATAAGCAGACTTCAAAAATATTCATATAGCAATCCATAAGGTCTTCTAATTTTCATCTCCTTTTACCTAAAGTAGCAGTAGTTGACTGTCCCCAAGAATGTAACAGTGTTGCTGTTGGGGAATGCTGAGCAGAGCCACTCTGGGTATCAAGGGATGGCAACAGTTGCTGCAAACCCAACTTGACAGCAAGAACACACCTGAAATTGGGGAATAATGATGAGACTGGATATTTACAAAATTTCAAATCATTTTTGGAGCACAAAGGCTGCTACACTAGGGTTAATTTCAAGGTTACTTGCAAGAGCCAAAAATCAGAAGTGCAGGGACAATATTTTTTTTCCTTATTTTTTTATTCTGGAAAAAACATTTCACTGTTTTTCAACAAAAGCATTGAAAAACGAGGGTATAGACCCAATTTGGAAGGCTGAAGCTCAAAATCTAGCACCACTGGAGCCATAAAACATAAAGCACAGAGCAGCCTCCATATAGGTACTATCTAGAATTGAGAACCACTCTCCCCATGGAATGTATGGCTGCCATCTATTGTCACTGATCTAATCTTGTCTTAGTTAGCAAGAGAAAACTACATCAATGCATCTACTAATGAATTGGAACCATAACAGAGCCTTACCAGTCAGAGCCTCGAGGATGCGCAGGGTCCATGAGTGCAGCCAAACGCTGGACAGTCACCGTACACAGGCTGGAGATGTGAACCTCACCACCCACCACAATGCTTGACACAACCTATAATAATCATATTGATTTTTAAGATTCATACATAAATCTATTTGAATTTGAACAGCCTATTCTCCTCATTAAATATATAAAAACTGACACAACTACATAACATAATCATCTATATAGTAGTTATGTTCTGCCTATAGAAGTTGACATCCTTTTTTACATCTAAAAGTGTTATTTTCAGGGACTTACTTCCTGTGATCCAAAGCAGACAAGTTGGGTAAATGACTCCTCCTTGTCAGTGAGTGGGTTTTGGAGCGATGCACGGACTCCTCCACTGAGCAAGGCAGTATAAATGTCAGCTGGTGGCCAAGCATACACTGTTGCTGCATGGGAGCTCAGCTGTTCAGCACTGAGGACATGCTTTTCCAAAACTAGTCCTGGACACATCTCCACTAGCACCTGAAAGAGAGAAAATTCATCTTGTATTCACCAATATATTTTGGCCAATATGGGAAAAAATAATAATGATAACAATAATAAAATTTAAAGTTAATACTCATGGCCTATTAAAGTATCTTCTCTAGATAACTTGTTGACTTATCATACTTACCAGAATA
>NW_028234405.1:23829794-23832554 GCF_977035675.1 Penaeus japonicus | reverse complement strand
AGGTAAGCACTTAAGAGTTATAAAAGTTCAACAGAAAATGAATCATGAACACAGAGAGACATAATGCGGCATGTCCATCCCACAAACTTTGCAGTACACATTGGCTATGGTGGTTCACAGTGCTAATTATGTCTGAATATGACAGAGATAAAGGGTTCAATAACAGAGCCAAATAGGTGTTTATGTTGTTCACAAAATAGTAAACATAAATGAGTATTAAATAATTACAGTACAAAAATTCATAATGTCTGTAATATTTTTGAGGGTATGATTTTTATATCCAAATGACTGATTTGTGCTATCCTGAATCCCTTACCTAAGTCAAAGAAATAATATAGCCTACACAAATGAAGAAAATCTATAGCTGTACAGTGTTCATGGAGAGGAAGAGTAACCTTACAAAAATATGTGCTTGAATAACTAACAAAGTGTATTTCTTGTGGAATATTTCTAGGGAAAGAAAAAACTGGATAATTTTTATGTTTTGATTGTATTAAAAACAATGGAGTCTATATGAATTTTCTATGTCAAAACAAATTGTTAAAAGCAAGAGGAAATACAGGTTTGATTTTCTCCTATGGTTATATTTTCTAGTAAAAAGTGAATAAAAAAGATTTATTGAAATCAACAATATTAGTATAGAATCCAATCTTTTGCAAAGAAACAAAATTTACATTCTCTGCCTGTTTCTATATCCAAACCTATGCTTTACAAAAAAGTGTGTGTGTGTGTGTGTGTGTGTGTGTGTGTGTGTGTGTGTGTGTGTGTGTGTGTGTGTGTGTGTGTGTGTGTGTGTGTGTGTGTGTGTGTGTGTGTGTGTGTGTGTGTGTATGTGTATGTGTATGTGTATGTGTATGTGTATGTGTATGTGTATGTGTATGTGCATGTGCATGTTGGTGTGTGGGTGTATTCTCTGCCTATTTATATATCCAAACCTGTGCTTTACAAAAACTGTGTGTGTGTGCTTGTGTGTGTGTGGGTGTGTGGGTGTATTCTCTGCATATTTATATATTCCAAACCTGTGCTTTATAAAAATGTGCATATGCATGTGCATGTGTATGTGTATGTGGGTGTGTGGGTGTATTCTCTGCCTATTTATATATCCAAACCTGTGCTTTACAAAAATTGTGTGTGTGTGTGTGTGTGTGTGTGTGTGTGTGTGTGTGTGTGTGTGTGTGTGTGTGTGTGTGTGTGTGTGTGTGTGTGTGTGTGTGTGTGTGTGTGTGTGTGTGTGTGTGCCTGTGTGTGTGTTTGTGTGTAAGTGTATGTGTATGTGTATTTGTATGTGTATGTATGCATGCATAAGTGTGTGTGTGTGTGTTCATGTGCGTGTGCAAGTGTGTGTGTCTATGTGTATGTGTATGTATGTGTGTGCATGTGTGCGCATGCATGTGTGTGTGCGTGTGTGCATGCGTGTGTGTGTGTATGTATGTGTGTGTGCATATGTATGTGTTCGTGTGTGTGTGTGCTTGTGTGTGTGTGTGATTGTGTGTGTGTGCTTATGTGTGTGTGTGCTTGTGTGTGCACGTAATTGTGTGTGCTTGTGTGTGCGCGTAATTGTGTGTGCTTGTGTGTGTGCGTAATTGTGTGTGTGCGTAATTGTGTGTGCTTGTGTGTGCGCATAATTGTGTGTGCTTGTGTGTGTGCGAGTAATTGTGTGTGCAAGTAATTGTGTGTGCACGTAATTGTGTGTGTGCTTGTATGTGCTAGTGTGTGAATGTGTGTGCATGTGTGTGTGCATGTGTGTGTGTGCGTGTGTGTGTGCATGTGTGTGTGCATGTGTGTATGTGTGTGTGCATGTGTGTGTGCATGTGTGTGTGTGCATGTGTGTATGTAAAGTGTGTGTGCATATGTATGTGTATGTGTGTGTGTGTGCATGTGTGTGTGTCCATGTGTATGTGTGTCCATGTGTGTGTGTCCATGTGTGTGTGCATGTGTGTGTGTCCATGTGTGTGTGTGTCCATGTGTGTGTGCATGTGTGTGTGCATGTGTGTGTGCAAGTGTGTGTGTGTGCATGTGTGTGTGTGCAAGTGTGTGTGTGTGTATGTAAATGTGTGTGTGCATGTGTGAGCATGTGTGTGCATGTGTGAGCATGTGTGTGTGCGTGTGTGTGTGCACGTGTGTGCGTGCATGTGTGTGTGCACGTGTGTGCGTGCATGTGTGTGTGCATGTGTGTGTGCATGTGTGTGCATGTGTGTGTGCATATGTGTGTGTGTGCATGTGTCTATGTGTGCACATGCGTGTGTGTGCATGTGCACGTGCGTGTGCGTGTAAGCGTGTGCGTGTGCATGTGTGTGTGTGTACATGTGTGTGCATGAGTGTGTATGTGTGTGTGCATGTGTGTTTATGTGTGTGCATGTGTGTGTGCATGTGTGTGTGCATGTGTGTGTGCATGTGTGTACATGTGTGTGTACATGTGTGTGTAAGTGTGTGCATGTGTGTGTGCATGTGTGTGCAAGTGTGTGTGTGTGTGTGTGTGTGTGTGTGTGTGTGTGTGTGTGTGTATGTGTATGGTATGTATGTGTGTGTGCATATATGTGTGTGCATGTTGTGTGTGTGCATGTTGTGTGTGTGCATGTTGTGTGTGTGCATGTTATGTGTGTGTGCATGTGTGTGCATGAGTGTGTGCATGTGTGTGCATGTGTCTGTGCATGTGTGTGCATGTGTGTGTACATGTGTGTGCATGTGTTTGTGCATGTGTTTTTGCATGTGTGTTAGTGCATGTGTGTGCATGTTTGTGTGCATCTGTGTGTGCATGTG
>NW_028234405.1:23819794-23822294 GCF_977035675.1 Penaeus japonicus | reverse complement strand
AAGACAAATGATAAAAATGGCATAACACAGAAAAAAAATCAAGTAGAATACAAACACAAACAATTTACTCACTAAGGGGTTCCATAGGAGGAATGCGTGCTTGCAGGAAAGACATCCAGAAAGAACACTGTTGTAGCTGCACATCGAACGGCTGATTGAGTGGGAACACAATGAGATGAACACAGGAAGTGTTGCCAATAAAATGATCATACACTGGGAAATATGCCTCATGGCCAGAAAATTCCCACAAAGATAGCTCTCCCACACCAGAGATGTTGACCTGGAAAAAAAAGAGACACATATTTCAAAATCAAGACTATATCCTAATTTGTTCTTTAAATAAAAAAAAGAAAGAACACTCCTTTGTTTATCAAATAATTACCATGTCATCTAAAATATTTCATTTATAGGTTTAAAAGGGTTCTGGAACCAACAGTGATACCAGGGACTAATTATAAATCCATCTAAAATAAATGTGAATCCTTACTTGCTGAACATCTATCCCTCTTGTATAATTTTCACATGGTTCAAAAGTAAGAGAGTTTTGACGTGAGCTCACTGGGGACTCCATCTCAAAGTGGCCTTTCATTGCAGAAGTACCTGAAATAATTTTGCAAATCCATTTTAATTTTACAAAGACGCAAAAGAAAGAACATGCTAATGTTCAAATTTAACCCATTCACGCCGGGACATATTTTTGCCTGCTCCCACTTATGCCGGGAAGATAACAAACGCACAACGCTTCGTGCTGGGGTGTTTCCTCGCTGTGTGGGGCCACGCTGATCCTCTCAGACGTTTTTCACCCACCCTTTTCATATGGTTTTCATGAATGAGTCTACAATGTAAAGGCACATAAAAATATTGCCATGTTCAGAGGAGTTACTTAAGTCATAAAACATGTTACATGAATGCCTTTTTTAGCTTTTTTTTTTCCAGAACGAAAAGGAGAACAATATGAATAGTCTTTCACGTACATATGAGTATGTACATGTACATTTTGACGTGACATGACGTGACATGACGTGATATGACGTGATATGGGTAATCAACAAATTAGAAATAGTATTGCATTAGTAATTTTTTACTTCAATTTATTTCTTGTCCAAACACATTTTATTCTACTATAGTCAGAAATTATCATGATGTCATCAATATCACATAGTTTTCTGTGACATCATATTTTTAACATTATATCTCATTTTATGACACTCAAACACCTAAACTAAAGTAACAGAGACTAAGAAATTATGTAAAATTATTATATTTGAGAACAATCTGGCAATCTATTGCTGATGTTTCAGCACATCACAATTGCCTTGCCCGGGACTCGGTGAGAAAATGCACAATGTCTCAGGACGTCACCCGGGTCTGGGGATATTTTTTAAGTTCAACCAGCGCGAATGGGTTAATGATATCATTATATTTGACATTGCTAATAATAAGGTTATTGATAATGACACTGATATTAATGGTTACCTTAAAAAAAACAAAAAAAAAAACTTACTCTTCCCAGCTGACCCTATTGAGGTTGTAGATGCATTGCTTTTACTCCTTCGGAAAAATGAAGAAAAGTATCCAGTCTTCAGCGTCTCAACAAGGGCACTCTTCCCTGAGCCCGAGTGTCCCAGGATCTTCACCTTGATCCGCTGGATGGGGGACGGACTTGGAATGAGCTGCTGGATATATTCCTCCCGCTGCTGTTCCTATGGTTCAGTTGGTTCAGTTAGTTAGACACAGAATGGATTTAGTCCCATTATCTAAATGCAAAGTTAAAATCCTTAATATTATTCACTACTTGTTTATTTGTTTTTCTTCCTTTTCCTTTTTTTATGCCATTGGTCTTACTGATTTCTTTTTATGTTCTTTCCCAAGTTAAAGTGTATTTCATTCCATTATATTTTAATGCCTACTTTAACTCTTCCACGAACGGTGCACCTCCCAGAATGGCCTTCTTGAGATGATCTGTAAATATTCTTCTTATTGATTTCTTTTTATGTTCTTTACTTAGTTAATGTGTATTTCTCTCCATTATATTTTAACGCCTACTTTAACCCTTTTCATAAAAGGTGCACCTCCAGAGTCTGTGTGCATTCTATCATTTTTCAGACTTACAGTATAAAATATGAATCCATACAGTACAACAGCACTGTGATACAAATTAACATTTGGTATGATAACCTAGTTACATGACTGGAGGAATGAATAGCTTTTAATCTCAACAAAATGAAAAATACAATACAAAACAAAATTGATCCAACCCCATGAAACATGCCTGCAGTAGAAGGGTTAAAAAGTATTTTGATATCATTCTGCTTGATATCTGAGAAAATATTATTTGTGGTATCTTCTAAGAAATGAAGTACGAAGACAGATAGACAGGCAGACAGACAGACAGAGACAGAGAGAGAGAGAGAGAGAGACAGAGACAGACAGAGAGAGAGACAGACAGACAGACAGACAGACAGACAGACAGACAGACAGACAGACAGACAGATAGACA
>NW_028234405.1:23800723-23804694 GCF_977035675.1 Penaeus japonicus | reverse complement strand
TGTATTTGTGTGCTTGTGCGCGTTCGGGTGGGCTACGTGAGAAGTAGAAACACATATCTCAATGATCCAAAAGCTTCCTGAAACCCCCACTCCCCTGCGTATCTCCCCAATCAAAGTTCCTTAAATATAAACCAGCGCTCTGTATCAGGATGAGCTGAACTTTAAAGGTCGCAAATCCCCGCACGCAACCGCTGAATGCCACCGGGCCGACCGAGAACCGCCAGAGGTATTGCGACCGGAGAGGCACTCGATGCGCTGAATTCGCGTTGACCGAAAGGGAGAAATGAAAGGAAAAGAGAAGGAAAAAGACAACAACAGAGGAAAGTCACTTACCGTAAACGTTCACGCTACAGATTAGGTTAACTTACCTGAAAAGACAAGAGGAATCGTGTAAATAAACAAGATGTTGGAATAAGGTCGTTAAGAAAATGTGATTTTTTTTTTTAAACATAAAAATTGCAAATACATACACTTATGTAGATGCCATTTTGTGCTTCTATCAACTACAGGAAACTGTTGCGTAATAAAACATGTTTTGCAACAGTCCTGTCATGCAACCTATACTTAAAGCCTCTCTTAGTATACATTTTTGTTTGCTTGTCTTCGGCACAAAAACAATTCCTTGGCTACCACGGAACTCAAGACAATTTCTTGTTATGCTTGCAGTCTACATACTTAGGGGAGGAGATAATTTTTTTGTTGTTGTTACTGCTTCTCCTTTTTTGGTGCCTACTGAGATATCAAATTCTTAATCTTTGACAAGTAATTCTATCCACTAAACGCCGCAAATGCGTGACAAGCAAACGGCTTTACTATTATAAACAACCGCCAATACATTTCCACCCTCACTAACTTCAGACTATAACACGACCCTGGAAATCGCCGCACGAGCCGCAGCAGTCACGCCATGTTTCGAACGCTTATTGGCCCGCGTCTTGAAGCTTCACATCTTTGCAATCCCGATGCAATCTTATTCATTGCACTCCAGGAATAACGTTACTGGCCTTCACAGCTGTATGAGGTATTCATGATTAAATGAAACGTTTAAGTGAGAGGGAGGGGGAGCGAGAGGGAGAGAAGGAGAGAGGGAGAGAGAGGGAGAGAGAGGGAGAGAGAGGGAGAGAGAGGGAGAGAGAGGGAGAGAGAGAGAGGAGAAAGGGAGAAAGGAAGAAAGGGAGAGAGAGAGAAGCAGAAGCAGAAGCAGGGGCAGAAGCAGGGGCAGAGGCAGAGGCAGAGGCAGAGGCAGAGGCAGAGGCAGAGGCAGAGCCAGAGGCAGACAGAGGTAGAGCAGAGATGGAAGCAGAAACGGGTACAGACATACAGGACAGAAAAAGAAATATGGACAAGAGGATCTCCCATTCTCAAGTCCGAAAAAGGGATAAAGAACCCCGACCAAGAGAACATACAGTACGCCCCGTTCTTAGATCCTGATTTAAGTCAGTATGAGTCAATAGTCCCCTTAATGTGCGAAATCCCCTTTAACAAGGCTCAGATAAACAGCGCCGTCATGGCTGGCCGACGCTGCATATAAACGCTGCAGATGGTAACGATTCGCCGTGAATTCCTGCATTTTCCTTCTGCTGTCCTCACGCTGTCCTCACGCTCTCCTCTCTTTCTCTCTCTTCTGTCACTTTTATTTATCACTCTCTCGCTCTCTCTGTCTCTCTGTCTCTCGCTCTCTCTGTCTCTCTGTCTCTGTGTCTCTGTGTCTCTGTGTCTCTGTGTCTCTGTGTCTCTCTGTCTCTCTGTGTCTCTGTGTGTCTCTCTCTCTCTCTCTCTCTCTCTCTCTCTCTCTCTCTCTCATCCTCATCCCCCCTCTCGCTCTCTCTCCTCTCTCATCTCTCATCTCTCTCTCCCTCTTCTCTTCTCCATCATCCTGCTCCTCCTCTCTCTCTCTCTCTCTCTCTCTCTCTCTCTCTCTCTCTCTCTCACGTCTCACGTCTCACGTCTCACGTCTCACGTTCACTCACACACACACTCACTCTCACACTCACTATCATTCTCGCACTTACACTCACTCTCACTCTCACTCTCACTCTCCCTATCACACTCACTCTCACACACTCTCACGCTCCCTCTCACACTCACATTCACACTCACTCTCACACTCACACTCACTCTCACTCTCACTCTCACTTTCACTCTCACTCACATACTCACACTCACTCTCATTCTCGCACTCACTCTCACTCACACTCACTCTCACACTCACTCTCACACTTACACTCACTCTCACACTCACTCATAATCACTCTCACACTCACACTCACACACACTCACTCTCACACTCACACTTACACTCACGCTCACACTTACACTAACACTCACTCTCACACTCACTTTCACAGTCACACACACACACACACACACACATCTCTACAAACACAGCACTCCACACTCACAAGCCTCACTCTCACTCTCTCTCCTCACACTCAACACTCACTCACACACTCAACACTCAACTCACGGCTCCCTCGTCCCCCCTTTTTTTTCCCCCCCCCAAAAACAACATACCATACTCACTCTCACTTACTCTCACTCTGACACTCACAATCTTACACTCACACTTACACACACTCACTCATTCTCACACTCACTCTAACACACTTACGCTCACACTCACTCTAACACTCACTCTCACACTCACTCCCACACTCACTCTCACTCTCACACTCACAATCTAACACTCACACTCACATACACACACTCACTCACTCTCACACTCACTTTCACTCTCACACTCACTCTAACACACTTACGCTCACACCCACTCTCACACTCACACTCACTCTAACACTCACTCTCACACTCACTCTAACACACTTACGCTCACACTCACTCTCACACACACACTCACTCACACACACATTCACTCACACACACACTGACTCACTCTCACACTCACTTTCACTCTCACACTCACTCTCACACTCACACTCACTCTAACACTCACTCTCACACTCACTCTAACACACTTACGCTCACACTCACTCTCACACACACTCACTCACTCACACACACACTCACTCACTCTCACACTCACACTCACACTCACTTTCACTTTCACTCTCACACTCACTCTCACACTCACGCTCACACTTACCCTCACGCTCACCCTCACGCTCACACTTACACTCACACTTACACTCACTCACTCTCACACTCACTCTCATTCTCACACTCACGCTCACTCTCACTCTCACTCTCACTCTCACAGTCACTCTCACTCTCACACTTACACTTAAACTCACACTCACTCTCACACTCACACTCACTCTCACATTCACTCACACTCACGCTCACGCTGACACTTACACTCACTCTCACACTCACTTTCACACTCATTCACACACACACACACACACACACACACACACACACACACACACACACACACACACACACACACACACACACACACACACACACACACACACACACACACACACTCACACACTTACACTTTACTCCTCTTGCTCGCCGTGCTTTCTTTGTCATCTTCTCCGTCCATCTATACCTTTAAAATCCTTTAGCTTTCATAGGCGATTTAGTCAACACTACCCCCCCCCCCCCTCTCTCTCTCTCTACCTGTTTCTTCCTCGTCCTCGTCGACCTCTCACGATTTCAGGAACACTATCCATCCCCTTCTCTTTTACCTTCCACAGGATATCTATCAATCCTTCAAGCATTATCTCATCCTCCACCCGTCACCCCTCAGATCCCCCCATACCTCCCTAAGTATAGACACACGGGTCAACGTTGGTCATTGGTGCAATCACTGAGCCGCTGCCATCACGTCCGCCGCTCGCCTCGCCGTTGCCATGGCAACCTCCCCACAACACCCATCTAGAGCAAACTTTCTTCACTCCGCTTCTCCGCCCGCTGTGCTCCGCGGCGCTTCCTCATCTCGCATTCCGTGCTTGATGTGCCGCGTGAGTGCATGCTTGCCGCTGGTGCCTTGCCCGCTGCCC
>NW_028234405.1:23783223-23793223 GCF_977035675.1 Penaeus japonicus | reverse complement strand
AATCTAATTTATATATCAGTAATTAAAACATTTGCCTTTGAATGTGAAACTGTATTTTGTATTCAGTTTTTCAGATACACTTCCAATGATGTTACATCCCTCTTCCCCATAAGAAGGTAATATACCTCAATGCTATACAAGAACTTCTGTAGAAGCATTAGTCCTGTGCATAAAGAGGATCTCAACAGACAAAAATAAGGTATTCATATCAGTTATATGGAAATGAACCTTGCATAAATGTCACAGGCAGGCATACTGTCAACTTACCTGGTCCTCCTGCAATGTTATGGCACTTGATTTGGCATCTAGAAGTTCAGCACTCTGACTCCTTAGCTTGGCACTTCTTGAAAGGCGATTGCAGAGAGTTACCACCTTTAGGGAATGCTGTCAGAGATAACAAAATTAAAATGCATAAATACATCACTACATAAAAGGAGATGATTTGCATTCCACTGTTTCTAAATTTATAAGCCATACATTTCATGTGTGGATAATATCAATATTACTCATTCTTCCTTAGAAATAATGTCGAAATGAAAAAAATCCCTAAATTTTTATCAACCATTTGGCAAAACATCACACATAAGCAAAATTAGCTCCTTTTTCACTTTTCTAAAGCAAATGATGCCAGGTACTGTTCACAATTGTTCTGCTTTCTTATTGTTTTCTACACAGACGGTTAATTACTACAGAGTCACTTAGTAGGCTACTTAAGCTTACATGTCATTATCAACATCATTATTGACATCATCCTTTTTATCATTATAATAGTTCATAATTAATAAAAAATAATAAAAGTAATAGAAGTTATTCTTTTCCTCAAAAATTCAAGAAATAAATTAAATAGGTGAGGTCAGGTAGGCCTACTACATAATTACTTGTTGATCGTATGTTTGTGGAGCCACATATATTTACCAAAAACACACACACACATAAGCACAGTGGACAATGCATGTATAAATGCATGTTTGGTGTTTTATTTACCTTCCACCTGCGTCTTGCCTGGTACGACTTAAAGTTATCCATGTTTGTTTGTGCATCCCGTCTCTTAATCTCCTGTTCCTTTGACTGAGGTGCCATCCATGGGTGGGCAAGGCTTTGCTCAGCTGACATTCGACGTCTGAAATAATGACAAATCTCATAAGTTTGACTCTACCATATAAAATTTGACCATCAAAAATATTTAGTTCTCTTGTGTACTACCTAATGGAGAATATTAAGATGACCATTCTCTCACCTAGGATCTTTTATCAATAACTGGCTAATGAAGTCCTTTGCAAGGTCAGATGTCCCAGAAAAATCTTCATCATCAAATCCAAAATCTACAGCAGTTATGTTGTTATAAGTTTCCTGTTGTGAATCACCAAGGAAAGGAGAAGCCCCTGACAATCTGCAAGAGGAAATGAGAAAGTTAGAAAATAATAAAAATATAAAAAGTAAGAGATCAGATCTGGTAACACTAAACCTCTACTAAAATAAAAGTGAACTCATTATTAATATCATTAAGTTTAAAATCCCATAATATTCCATTTGAAACAACAATCAATGACATCCTCTACAACAACAAAAAACAACATTCCATCTTAAAAGCCACCAATATCATTTTGAACTATTGACGTATGTTACCAACCCCAATTCAATCAACTTTTTATCAAAGGGATGTACCTCAGAATCTAAAAAATAACAATCAAATGACACCTCTAGAACTTGAACATTACATACAAGCATACATGTATGTTTATAGAACTATGTAGTTAAGTATATGTGAAGACAGGAAGTATTTTAATGTTTAATTTCCATTATTTTTTTTTTTAATACAAAAACAAATTTATGGATTCCAAAAAACATTTTATTCCTCTATTGTATATGTAAGTCTATTATGTCTAATGTAAATATATATATGTATGAACAAATGAAAAAAATATAAATATATCTTTTACCTGAAGTGACCAAGTTTTCCATATGAAATAAAATAAATTTTCTCATATTCTATGACTCATTATCATACATTTTCATTATGAATTCAAGGCCCTCAATGTTTACACATGTGTCTGTATGAAATTCATAAACAATGTATGTTCTGAATGGTTTGGTTAACTGTGCTATAATAAAATTAGTTTTACTGTTCTGTCAAAATATACATAAAGAGTAAGGTTCCTATATAGCAATAATACTGTTATGATGATTTAGATCATGTTAAATAAGAGGTTTATTCAGCTTTATTCAGAGAATTAAATTGCTGGTAGTTAATCCACTGACCAACAAGAGAGCCTTTACAAGTAGTAGTTATTGCATCATTAGGCACATTAAACCATTTTGTTTTAAAGTCTGTAAAGTCATACTATACTTTACATACATCAATCAGTTCCCATGTATTAAATCTATGGAATAATAACAGTGTACATCCAAAATCACATACCAGAAAAAGGAAATCTATATTAACCCATTGCAGAGTTTAATTTTTTTTTTCTTTATTACAGTAGAGAAAATATTTCACCAAACTTCATATTTCTTGTACCATGAATTTGTTAAAGTGATCGTACACTGAGTATACAACATATTTTCTTCCTATATGTAGACTAAATTATAGGTATTATTTGTCTAAATATTGCCAAAGCATAACAGTGTCCATTATAAGTCTCACAATATGATGAAATACAATGAAGTGGAGATTTTCAGTACTCTAATGTACAAATGAGCATGAGTTGGGCTGAAAAAACAGTTGTGGGGCAAAGCACAAGTCTCCCTCATTCCACCAACCTCACATCTGGCATGCCCGCACCAAATTCATAGTCAACATCAGCAATGGGTTAAGATAGTGCAAGAGCATCAATTTCACTTAAAAATATAAAGCTAAGAAAAATATCAAAGAACTCAATTTTTTTGTAAGTCCCAAACCAGAGACCAAACAGCAGCAGCAACTTACTGCCACTGCCTCCAACACTACAGACCTACCCTAATGATACTATGTGTCAAGTAACTTACAAGATATACGTTATCACCCCAATGGCCCACATGTCTGTGGCAAGGCACAGCGGCTCATAGTTGACAATCTCTGGGGCCATGAACTCAGCGGTACCTGCATTACATGTGGATGATATATCATACAAATAAAGGGTTAATTAATGAAATGAAACATACAAAAAAAACTGAAGTTAATAAAAGGAATCAAAATCATTATCACTGATCACATGTCAGGAAGAGCAACTAAGGTTGTTTATGATTGGAGTGGCAGTGCATTCTCAGATATCCGCTTAGACAAGGTCACAACCATAATGAAAATGCTAATATTGACATGAATCTAGGAACAAATGCAACATCAAAATATCTAAGTCACATCCCAGGGAATTTTTTTGGTTCCTGAAAGGTAATTACTCATAATATAACCAGATAAACAATCTCAAAATAATATGAGAGGCAAATGACGTAAAGCCTGCTTTCAGGGTTAACCCTTTTCAACCCTGCCATTCCAATAGTGAGTTAAGTTGCCACACTCAATAAAATTACAACTAAGTTAACCTCTCATTACTTGAATGTCAGCCAAAAGGACAATACAAGGGACAGTAAACATCTACACTGACAGCAAAGCCTATAATATGGATAAGTTTGTCAAGACAGTATACTCTGAGAGAAAATACTCATTGCCAAAGGCATCTCACAAGTTAAATCATATTGTTACTTATTCTGCGAGTTTATAAGAGTAGCTGACACCAATTTTATCAGCTAGCATGGAAATCAGTAAGAAGAGTAAGTTAAGTCAAGCAGTTTTGGGTGAGAGCTTACTGGAAGGAATCAACACGGGAAAGTGAGCTAATAGGGAATGGGAGAGGAGGGCCACATCTTGAAACTCTGTGAAAGCGCACATCTGAGAGTGAGCAGTAAGGGTAGCAAGGCAGTGTTGGCGAAAGCTTCAAAAGAAAAAGAAAATATAATAAGCAAACACAAGAAGTAAGAGCAAATGCTCTGTATTGGTGCATGATACATTTTTTGTATCAAGTGCAGGAGAAAAAAATAATATCAAGAAGAATAATGGCCTTTGAAAACAGAGTATCTTTTTTTTTAATGAGTATATATGAATGACAAACATAATCCCCTAAAAAAAATAAATAGATAAATAAAAAAAAGTTAGGCAACTTCTCATTTTACAGTTTATCAACATGCTCTTAAATAAATGCACTCATTTACTATAACTTTCAGGCTCAAAACATTATCATCAAAAAGTGCAAAATTTAAACATTACTATAACAAAAAGTAATTGAAGATAATGTTTTTTCTCTATCATTAACCTAAAACTAGTTAACCAGGCAACTACAAGAACAAAATCTTCACTCAGTTTTTAACTTAAACAGAAGATCTTTGTGTAAGCAATCTAAACAAAACACAAAATAGTGATTACATTTACATTTTTACCTGCTTCAAGCACTACATACCCATTAGATCTCGAACTTCCTCAGCTTCAGTTATCATTCTTGATAAGCCAAAGTCAATCAATTTAATGTGTTGTCGATTTTTACTAAGCAGCAAAACATTTTCTGGCTGTTGATATTTATAAAACTTGTCAGTATTTCTATAAATAAAATATCACTCTCTTATATCAAAACTGAATATAATTATACATTGGACTTTCAACCCCATATACTTTCATTTTTGCCTTCTTTAATGCAAATCTTACCATAACATCAACTATACTATAATATTTTTACTATGCTGTTAAAATATTCATTAAAAAGAAGACTAATGAACAAAAAAGATTACCTTTAAATCTAGATGAGCAATGTTGTTTAAATGCATGTGTGTCACCCCCTGGAGGATCTGCCGCATAAATGCAGCAGCCTCCTCCTCTGACAGTCTCTCGCGCTCACTGATGTGTTCAAACAGCTCACCGCCACGCACCCTGTAGGCAAAAATTATCTCATCATAGCCATAATTCAAAAGCTGAATATTTTTAATCTGATTCTCAGTTCAATGCCAAACAAATGCTTCTATACATATGTATCTTCTTTTTCTGTGCCATTTACTAGTGAAAAAAAAAATGCAATCTTTACAAAGATATTGTATACTCACAATTCCAGAACCAATATGACATGTTGTCCATTATCGAAAACACGATACAAGGAAATTATATTCTGGTGGTTGTGAAGCTTCTGCAACACCCTCACTTCTCGTGCAATGGACTCTAGTGGTAGCCCACGTCTTGAGTTTGCCACACGCCGCTTTCGTATATATTTCGCTGCATATTCCGTGCGTGTTTCCTTTTCTATGCATCGTCTGACTACTGCAAACTGCCCACTGAAAAGTTATATGATATTACAATTTAACAGACAAAAATACAACTTGATTCAGTAGTCAATAGATTAACATAATTACACTGCTACTACAATCCTTCCTAATCATCAGCATTACTATCAACACTAATACCAATATCATTATATTACCATCAACAACATCACCATTAACCCATCCCCGACGGGGGAATTCTAGCCTTGAATGTCCAAATGCCGGGGCGTTCGAATTATTAGGCCTAAATCAATTGAATGGCTGGCACAATACTGTGCCGCCCGGCCACTGGGCTTTTGAATGCGCGGTACACATGCTGTACCACCCGTCCAGAGAGAGTTAAGTTATAGACACTAATCTCAAACATCATCATCATTATCATCCATGTTAACATCATTTTCATCAATATAATTATCAAAATCATCATTGTTATAAACATTGCTATCAACATCATCATCAGCAGCAGCAGCATAAATATCATCCATATAATTATCAACATATTTATCAACAACATTACCAATGAGCACTATAGCTCATCAATATCCATGTCATGATATATGGCCCAGTAAAAAAAAAAACCATGTGGGAGTCAGCCCCCCAATCCTCTGTTCATCACATGTTTTTCAATATCTGACTGCAGTGGAAAGTTTCCTGTGCTCTGAGATGGGCACAAACACACACTTACACAAGTTTGGGTAATTTCAGGCAGGCCTGTGTATCATAGGTTATCTTATAGATCTGCCATATAAATGCATGTATATCTAATTACTCTTCATTTCAGCCTTTCAAGCTTTCTTCATACACTAAAAAAGTTTAATAAAAATTGAGAATTTTTTTTTTTTACAGTAATACTAGACAAAAAATAAATAAACAAAAAAATAAATAAAACAAATAAATAGATATACAAATAAATAAACAAAAATAAATAAATAAATAAACAAAAATAAATAAATAAATAAACAAAGAAATACGTAAAAAGTAAAATAGTCTTTTTTCAAATCAATACATTGAGAGCACAATATATTATGTTGTAGTGGGATAACTTTTATAATGAAAATAATCACAATCATTCATAAACCTCCAAACTGAAAAAAATAATCAAAATCCTATTCCATATATTTCTAAATTTAAGAAAATTACAGCATTCTTTCTTGTTGTCAAACTTCACATGTTGAGCATGGCTATAATTAAATTCATACATAAATACCAATCGGGAGACATATCATAAAAAATACACATTAATATTCATACATTACTGGCCACGAGTTACCATTATTAATTGGAGATTAAACAATGAAACTATAGAGCTTATCAAAGATAACAATCTATTCAGGACGGATGACACAATATCAAATCATCAAAATATTTCCGACATGATGAATGACGTCTTATGAACTTTTGTTGTATATACATTTTGTACATAGTTACATTTGTTTATACACATTGTAGTTGCATTAGTATATAAACATGTTTCTTAAATTATCAAAAAATATATACATATGATAAAAAATGTCCAAAAAGAAATGTTCAAGTATTATTGACTGACCTGACTTATTGACTAAATATCAGACACATCATTTTCTGTCTTTAATATCTTAAGCATTTTTCCATGTTCCATTCAACACATGATTGATGTCCCTTTCTTTCTTGGCAGGAGCTTGTTCTTGTTCATGGCATTTTGTCTATCATAAGTATCCTGACATTCCCCACTATCACTGCACAACAGCTTCACTGTCCAAAGTTACATGTGTTTTTCTTTTTATCTAAAGTAATACATCCTTTTTCTGGGAGAGAAAATTATTACTAATGTTACAGTGGTCAAACCACTTTACAGGAACATTCTGAAAAATAATTAAGCATATTACATAAAATCCTCTTACACAAGTTCAGACAGCTATCCCTATTTGCCCTGTAAATGGTGAAAAAATATATATGTAAACTTTCACCTGGTTTGCAAATATACTTTATGTATATCTATTCTCGCTAATTCCATGAAAGCTATATATAATATTGGAACATCATAACAGCATACATCTTTATTTTCCATAATATACAGCATATCACATTTCATCCAGAAATGTACAAAATTACCTCCATGTCTGAGGTTACAGCATTTTACAGTATTACATACAAATATTAAATAATGTTTATAACACCCTTTCAAGAAATATGAGGTTTCAAAAAGGATTTGACTTTAACATGGCCAATATGTCAATTATAACTTTAAAGATCTAAATCAATATGACAAAATTTTGATTATTTCACAATCGCGAATGTATCTAAATACTCTCTCTAAGAATCTTTGATACTTAAAAGTTATTGCCATAATTAACTCTGATGAAAAAATGGGAATGAAATTTTTAAATGGGGAAAGTCAAAGTCACATAACACCCAAATAATTCTAATCTCCTACAACTATAATTTTTATCTTTTCTTATGACATTTCTATGTCATTTCTATGTCATTTTTATTAGTAGAAAATGATGAAAACAATGCAATATCCTTTATATTAGATTTAAACAATATCCAAATGAACAGTCTTGCTTATGATCATTTTAATATTGCAAATAATAAGTACTCAAAAATATATTGATCTGAGCTACAGTTTACTTTAAAATACTATTGGAATAATATTCATAGCTCTTTTGAGCTTCAGAATAAAAGAATGACAATAAGCAGTTTTGTAGCTAATTGCTTCCTGGCCATTATGCTGCAAAAAATTAGAAATTTGTCACAGGTAAGATATATGATTTACGTAAAAAAATTCAACTTGAAAAAAACATATTCCTATTTAGGTGACAATGTACAGTGGAGAGATGTTTTCTGGAGAAATTTAACTGTCTCGTACTTTATTGATAATGCTCCAAGTGGTAAGGTGTCTCTCACAGGTTCTTTCAGGTCATCTTAGGTCACTTCTAAAGCTAGTGTATTCTCTTTAGTTTTTCATTTGTTTCTTTGCAGCCTCCTTTCACATAACCATTATTAATACTTTACTCCTGCTGTCCAAAGAACGATGTTAACATACTCAAAGACAGTAAAAAAGACAGAAAACAGAGCACATGCAAACTCTCTCTACTATGAATCAATTCTAGTGCATGATGGTCATGGGAGGCATGATCAATGACTCTGTCCAGCAAAATCTATTGTTCAGTAACATCAAAATATAAAATGAAAAATCTGAATAAAAGTACACAAAGACAATTATCTGAGGCACATGTAGCATAAAAAATACCCACCTTAGCTTCAACAGATTTTGAGAAATTAGACTTTTTCAGCCTGAACCCTTCCACTCTGGGCATTTGGCAAAGAGTCTGATTATTTTTGCACTGCATTTTTTTCAAAACAAATGCTAATTATTCCTTTAGTTGTGTAACTAATTTCTTTGCTAATGTTTCAAAAATAGACTCATATATCATACCATAAGTCTAGAAAATAATAAAAAAAAACTCATCTGAAGATGTGGCTCAACTAAGAAGGATTAACACTGACTTACCCCTTAACATATATGAAGAAAAATACTGGCAATGTTACAAAAGTAATAATTCATAACTTTAACCAACCAGAACTGTGTAACTATACCCATTTATAAAATTTTCTACCTCCACACTTCTGACATTGACACTAAACCAAAGCAAAACTTGAAAACAAATTAGATTTGACTCGCCGATACAAAGAAATGTTCAAACACAGCAAACAAAGACGTATCTACAACGAACAACACACATGATAAGAATATTCCAATTTCCCGCAAATAAACAGACATCTGATTACTTTCACATGCTTATCTTTTCGTTGCATGTACTAATACTTAATCATTAAATTATCGAGTCATTGTAAAACACAGGTACAAATAGGTAAGTGACCCTGCCAAGCCCAGTTTATGTCTTACCTTCCTATCTCCTCGTACACCTCATATAAGCTCTCAAATGGCTCGTTGCTGTATTCAATTCCCTCCATCTCGGCATTTTGCTCCCTCTCCGCCGTGAGCTACAACCCTAAAACAACTCAGAGAAGCTTATTTAACTTAACATAACGTTCACAAATTACAACAACAACATTCCCGATGTAAACAACTATAAAAGAATGAAACGGTGAGATCTTTGTAGGATTCTATTCGCTTTCGGAGTATAGACGCGAGGGATTAGTAGTATCCACTGCTGTATAAAATTTCCCTTGCTCTAAACTAAAGAACAGGAAATGTCATATGGTTTGTAAATTTAATAGGATCCAATACTATTATCACCCGTTCCATTTATCTCAAAAGGATGTCATTGTCATTTGAACTCACTTTTCTCTTCTTGCACTGCCATCTTCTGGAATATGACATTGTGAATACTATCGGGAAATATTGATGTTAGGGTATAAATACGACTATACAAGAAGTTCGTTATCCAGAGGTGTTGTCTTTATCAGTTTAACATAGATGATACTGAAACAGTATAAATATTTGTTTGTGCACACAAATACACAACTAAATGTGCATGTGTGTATGTGTGTATATATATAAACATATATAAATGTGCATATGTGTGTGTGTGTGTGCAAACAAATATTTAAACAGTTTCAGTATCATATATATTAAACTTATAATATATATGAGAAGGTGAGAAGGTGATTACATGCCTGTGGAATGCGGGTTGTTGAGAGAACATATCATTACAAGCTTCCTATTTCTTTGTTTCCTAATTTGTTCGCAATGAGACCGGGAGAGTAAAGCGATCAA
>NW_028234405.1:23753223-23778223 GCF_977035675.1 Penaeus japonicus | reverse complement strand
TTCTCCGCGCCTCGAGGGAATGTAGTACTAATCTGAAGTTGGGCAGGAAAATGTATACCAGGTTTGAATACCACTCGGGTTAAATCTTGCTGTTAATTGATCGGGAAAGTGAGTATACAAATCTGGTACTGATAGAATATTTATATTTTAATCTAAATTTATAAACCCTTAGAGCATTGATTGATATATTGATAACTCTATTAATTTGTCTGCATTGTAAAACCCATCGAAATGGCTATTTAAGGCCCCCTTTTCTGATATGTGGGTGTAATAGATGCTACCCAACAGTGGCCTCTTGGGTAGGGAAGGCAGGAAGTATCCATGGGGAAATTACAAGTTATAGGGGATAAATTCCAGGTATATGGTTTTCTGCAAACCTGAAACATTTGTTTACAGAAAATATAATTCATTGAAAGCTTAATTTTTTAACTTACCAGCATGTAATAGGGTGTACAGCAATTGCAGTTGCCTCTGTGCATATAGCTTGAAATTTTTTGGCGTTGATATTAATCCTGTGATGACAGTGCGTCACACCCTTGTGACAGCTAAATTCCTGATGCTGGGGCGTCATGCCAGTGTGAAGTTTCCAATGCAATATTGCAATGGCCCAACATAGGGGTTTTCGCGTAGCGTTTGCCCCATCGGGAAAGGGCTAAATTATATTGTTTAATATCTTGACATCCAACTTAAACCTTGCCTGGTTGTGAGGTTATGCATATCCATGGGAGTTCTCCCCCCGGACCCTAGTTTTACAGAGTGCATTTTATGGTATAGGCTGCTTCATACAGTCGAAGATACAGGGACAATAGTACATACTAGATAGAATGAAAATCTAATTTTCATTCAGAACTTCCTCTGCAAAATGTTAAGTCGGTCTTGCCCTCATCTCATCCCTGGCGTCTGGCGCTAAAACCACAGTGTCAGGACATCAAGCGGCGCGAGTGGATTAAGTGTTCCCTTTGACTTTTAAGTGGTTCATAGATCTAAATCAGTTTTGTATACAGTATATATATATATATATATTTTTTTTTTTAGCCTTAAATTCCATAATATACTTCTGACCTCCCCTAACATCGGGACTTTAACAAATCCAGGAAGTCATTAGCGATGGGAAAACATGTAGGGAAGAATTAGACTAATTTCAATTGATGTTCCATGGCTATACGAAATTGGAAGTTTTCCTATTTTATTGTATTGGCTGCACTTGTAGCATCACGCTTGCCTAATGATTTTCCTTTACCAACACTTATTTTTCTATGGTTTATCTTTGGAAAGCTGGTGTCATGGGCATAAAACTTGATAGCTGTGAGTGCACTTCAATAGTTTAGTTTGTCTTTTATAATTATGCCCATCTTTCAAGACCAATCCTTGCAAGTCCATGCTTTTGAGGCACAGGTGTGTGGGATTTTTGTTGGTAGAGGAAATTATAAAATATTCCTAGGCTGTTGTCCCTCATGGCATTGAGAGGTACCCTTCTGACATCTATTTCGAAGAACGGCGTCAGATGGTCAACGGCAGTCTATAGATTTCTACCAAGACCTACTCTGCCTTCTCCTTCCTTCAGTTCTGTGGACACTTTCTTCAATTTCCACAGCGAAGTACTGAGGTGCTTCACTACATGATTGACGCATTTCTCCTTTAGAACGGGGTGGTCTTCACCATATGATGGTTGCCCATAGTTCATGTTTCTGACAGCATTGTATACATTAGTCTCCATCCAAAATAAATGCTGTATATCTTGAGTGGTGGTCTAAAGGAGGTCCCCACATGACAGTATATAGCACCTGAGGATAACACATGGTTCATAGATGTCAGCATGTTCTTTTAGTCGTTTTGTTTCTCACTGCATTCATAGCTTGTTCATTGTTTGATCTATTATGAGGCCAGTATTACCATTTCAGCAAATTTTTGAAGTTGCAATATATTTCTTGTATTTTGACATGTACAAGTTCATAAGACCTGAAATACGAAAATGCAAGAATTATCACTTACTACTGAGGCTTGTGCCGCACTGTTTGCTTCTCAGGGACCTCACTCACACACCACTAGCCTGGGATAGGAGGCCAGAGCCTTTTTTAATTGCAAATTTTTTACTAATGTAACGCACGCACGGATGTTGAATCATGCTCTGAAATCGCCAATCTTAACATAAACGTCTAAATCCCTTTGGTGTAGGGCAAAAAAAGATTGTAGAATTCATTGAAAATGGACCTTAATACTAGTTTTCCCCCCAAGATTTAGCTTGATGTATGTAATAGAAAAGTTAGATACATGGTATGATTATATATGCATAAATGCAAATCAAGTCAGTGCTCAGAATGCCCAAGTTTCATATGCTAGTTCTTTGTAGTCTCCTGTTCCTCGTTTTTCTTGTAGCTATGTTCATTCTGCTGTCTTGCTACAAAAGATTTCTGTAGAGCTACTATCCTTGGGATAAACAAGAGTCCAGGCAACTAGTTGCATAGCCATAATTATAATTTGCTACTGCCTGGGCCCCAGCAAAATCCAGCATCGGATTGTATGCATTTGTATTTTAGGCAGATACTCCATATTTGAGAATGGATTGACACCAAGAATCTTTGGTGGTTGGACAAAGGTGATGTGGGTTTCATCACTAGGATGAGTGTTATTCCTCACCTCTGCAGGAGAGGAACCCGCTTTCAGAGATCCCAAAGTACCACGTAAAGTACGTGATCACATTGTCAGTCTGTTATGGCTTCCTAGACTCCTCCCTTGTGCTGCCATTCAGCAGTGACTTCCATTGACACCTGCTTGCTCAGCTTTCTTAGGGCACTTCCAAGGAGCTTGAACATATGATTTATGCATTCTTCTTTGATTTGGTGGTCTTCCACATGTGGTCCTTTTTCATCATGCATTTTAGTTATTGCAATAAAAGCATTGCTGTCACCATTAGATATGTCGTATATCGCGTGTAATCAACACAGCTACAGCAGAATCTATGGCATCTGATGAGAGGAGATTGGTTCATATGACACTTGATATGGCCTGCATGCCACTCATTGAATATCTCCATACTTGGAGTTCGCAATACTTCAACATTGTTTGATAGTTAATTGCAAGTCCAGTGTTGACATAAATAAATTTGTGGCCACATGTGTGCCAGGTACCATCATATCACATTGGCATTCAAGTTTGTCAGGATGTCTCAAGTGTGTTATAGAACTCGATCACTTTTACTCGGTTTTCAGTAAGCATTTTATCCGTGTTCTATTGTTGTGATGAATTTCCTGTATTGGTAAAACAAACTTCCAAAGTTTTGGATGTTCAGTTATACAAACCTTTTCCAATACTACCACCCATCACGTGCACAAGCATCAGTCAATGTCCCTATACCTGCATTGCCAGTGTCATTATCACTTTGGCTCCAAGGCCACAAACTTGAAATCTTTTCACTCGGTTCACGGAAACTGAGTCTGCTTATTTGAGTCTGCTTATTAACGCACATCATAGTGTTCATCAAACATGGACTGCAGCTGATATTCCTTGCCTTTCTTTCAAATCTTTATCTACCCATAGTGGGTTTTGTCAGGACTGCTAAATGCTTTCTTTTTCTCCACTGATGTCTGGACACGTTTTAGGGAAGCACGTGAAACAGGCAGTGAGGACTTGAGAGGTGGAGGGGATGGGATGTCCTGGTTCTGCGTCACTACTGCCCCGTTACAGTGACTTCCTTTTAAAAGAACTGTCTTTAGTAGATTTTACATTCTGAGCCTTCTCATTGGTCTGACATGACAGGATGTATTATTTTTGTTGTCATAAAGGGGAGGTTCATAATTGCAAATGTTGCTCCAATTGGTCTAAACCCCAGGGTATTTTGAAGTATAAACCTAATGCCTCAAGGTATTTGTCCACTCTGGCTGTGGCTGACCACTGAGCCCAGTTACCCAGCGTTTAAAGGCAGCTAGTGCTGCCATTAAACGTAATATCTTAGTCATCAAGCATTGATGGGTTAACAATTTTTTTTCAAGTATCTGATGCTGAAGTTCATTTTCAAATGGATATTGGGATGTTGGGGCTTGCAATATCATCCCAATATAGTACATTAAAATGATTTGGAATAAGTTACTGGATGCGGATTGCTTTGTTGGATTTAACCCTCTAATTGACGAGATTTCATTCTCAAATTTATTACTGTTATACCCCCCCCCCCCCATAAGAGTACAATAGTTTATCCCATTAGTGATTGTCTTCAGTATTGCAGATATAGAATCTTGATTAATTACTTAGAACAAGGAAACTCTATCTTGTTTGTATAGTGATAAAACCATTTGAATTTATCTGTAGAGTTAAGGTGAAAGTTTGTTGATCAGCCAATGAGGATAGCAGGTTTAACTTATTCCAGAGGGTGTGATGGTAGCTGAATGTGATCTCTTCCTGCCTAAACATCCTGCTTTGGAGAAGAGTATCCCAAACCTTCATGTCATTAAGGCACTCCAGGTGAGAAATTTACTGTTTAAATGTTTGAAGTCTAACTTAAATTTCCATGATTAAAACCTGTTTTAATTTCAAGGCTTTTATGAAAAAATGTTTACAGATGTACAGTTTGGCAGAATGTAGGTTTACTCATAAATTTAGTAAGAAATTTTTATCCTATTTGCATTTAACAGTAGGAGAATATTCATATTTCGTTTTGAAATTTGAAGTGAGCTATCCCACAATTTGTTTAACATTCTACTTGGATTCCAGAGCCTGAAGTCCCGTGGTTATGTAGAGCAGAACTTTGCTTGGCGCCACTATTACTGGAGGCTTACCAATGAAGGTATCCAGTATCTGAGAGAGTATCTGCACCTTCCCTCTGAGGTAAGCAGTTTTTGGTTAGCCTTCAGTTTTATACGATGTTTGTCATGTAACTAAGGGAGTTATGTATTTTGAAAGTTTAAATTACATATTTATATATATTTAAATATAGATATATTATTTTTTTTTTTAAGATTGTGCCAGCCACGTTGAAGAAGCCAACTAGGCCTGAAGGCAGGCCTAGGCCTATTCACCCCCGTCCTGAGGGTCCACGCAGCGAAGGTTCCAGGGAAGCCTACAGGAGAGCTCCCCCAGGTGCCGACAAGACTGGTGATGCTGGTGCAGGATCTGCTTCCATGGAATTCGTGAGTATTGGTTATTTATCCCAGCTAAATCCCTGCTAAATATATTGGGCAACATTATTTTTATCTGATTTGACTATCCCTCAAATTGAAGCTGTGAAAAGTTTATTGATAATAATAATCTGTTTAGTAAATATGAATGTAAAGTTGAGACAAGCTTTAAATATAATTTTTATATATTTCATAAATATACATTTCTTTTCAGCGTGCTGGTTTTGGCCGTGGCAAGAAACCTCAGTAAATTTGTAAAGTAATAAAGAAAAAAAAAGTGAAGAATTTTTTTTTTTTACCCCCCATGTCTATAAATATTAGGCTAATGAATCCAGTTTGTTGAAAAATGAGCATGATAGGAATTCCATTTATACCTACCAATGGTAAAATGGCCAAATTTCATGCAAAATTATTTGTGTAGATCCAGAATTTGATATCTAAATTAATATTGAATTTTGGACCTATCCCACAAACACGGCAAATATCGTGATACTTTATAGTAAGGGAATGATTATCAACTTTCCCTTACTATAAGTTTGACTAATTGAAACACTTGAAATATACATACTAAAACCTATAAGTAATTCTAAAGGTTTAGACAAAACAAAGTTTCAAATGCTAAAATGTTTTGAAAATTAAAATTATGGAAGTGTTAAATCTGATTATACCTGGCTGAGAAGGTTGACCATGGAATAATAAAAGGTAATTATCTTTAATTTTCCCAATTTCAACCATGAATATACTGCAAAACTTGAATATCTTAAAGTGCATGAATGGAATTCCATGTTAACATGTGTTGTAATATGGCCAAAATTCATGCAAAAGTAGCTGCATAAATGCATGTAAATTTTCCTTGTTTTGGGAAAGTGGTCATACACATTGTGCGACAATAGATATGGTAAATACTGTTGAAAGAAGCTACTACCATTTCAGTATTTGCATGTTCATAAATTTATTTAATTTGTCTGACAGAAAGGTTGTGGTCCAGTACATTGAAAAAGTGGAGAAAGTCTAGAGCAAGAGCATTGGGGTAACAAAAGGTAAAATCCAATCCTATTGATTTTTTCATTAAAACTTTGAAATTTAAGAATGTGGTAAATAGTGAAATGTATAAGCATGATTGGAATTCCATTTTCACATGTGTAGTAGGATGGCCAAAAATCATGCAAAAGTAGATGCATAGATGCATGTAAATTTTCCTTATTTTGGAAAGTGGTCATTGACAGTGTGCTACAAAGTGACCAATAAAATAACATTCTTTAGATAATCTAAGACCCACTATTTTTTATTTTACTAATATGGCCATATTCAAATTCAGCTTGAACCTACAAGATTGGATACATGATGGAAGTCTTTTGAATGGGAAGGAATGATCTTGCCAAGAACTGAATTATTAGTGGCTTTGGATATCCAATTTTAAGGTAAGTCTGAAGAAAATTAAGTGGAATTTATGAAATATCGCAAGGAGAAAATTTATTACTGTAAAGTTTTAAGCTTAATTGATGCCTCATCAAATACTTGTACACACACAAACCAGTTAAATGTATGACATTTTCAAAATTACCATGGAATAGTATAATTCATTACTGGATACCAGACCATTGCTGACTCCGTTCTGACTAGTCTTTATGGACTATTCACATGCTTGGGTTGGTAATATGCATAGTGTGGGCACTGTCTAATTGCATTTATGTATTAGGATACTTGATATGCTTAAACAGTTGTGCATATTCTGCATAAATCTAAGCCCACAAGGCAATCTGCAGGATATTCTTGTAATGTTGCCTACTCAATAAGGTATTCTGACCAGAGCCAGAACAGCCCCGGTGTGAATGGGTTAATGGCTTGGTCACGGCCAGTGCGAGGAAAAATCCCGAGGCGTTAGACGTATACATTTTAAATATCCCAGTTTTGACCATTTGGAGCCAAAAGTACCGTTGTTAATGGGTCGATAAACCATATATACCTTAACCCATTCATGCCGGGGCTCTCGAACTCATAGGCCTAAATCCATTAGATAAGTGACGCCGTATGACGGCACCCAGTGAACGGGCCTTGAATGTGCGGTACCTGTGGTGTACCACTTGTCCAGAGAGGTTTAATATGTCATAGAAATCAAATCCCAAACCTTTGTGATGGACTATCTTAATTTGTTTTACTACTGTCAATTACTGAAGGCTAGAAAAAGGGTAGGGTATAGTATAGTATATTGATCAAAGAATACAATAGTGAAATGTTCATATAATTTGGTTAGTTTTTTGCCTCCATAGTTCTTTAGCTATGTGTTGTTGAAGGTAACGTTCTGTAACCTACTCAGCTCTGGGGCTTTGAAACTAACCTAGATTGATCTCAGCATCATAGTGCTATTTAACCCTTTGGTTTGATAGTCTCCCAAACCTGGTACAAGATAATGGGAAATTGACTTCCCACTACACAATGATTTTTATAAATTTGTTTTAGTACTTCTAAAATGCAGAAACTTAAAAATGTTTGGTTATCTTCAGTATATTGGTAGTTCAGGTACACGTTTTGACATTGGAAATTATTCTGCATCCATGAAAGTTAAAACATTTAAAACACTATTACTAATGTGGCCAGTAGGTTAGCTCAAGGGAATAAAATTCCAAATGCACAACAAGCACTGTTACTAGCATCACCTGATCAAGTATGTTTTATATCCAGCTGGTTGTGTATAAGGGCCTAGATGGTAGGTTTTCTATGTAATATAGTGCTATGACCTTAAGCTGTAGGCACAACACCAGTTAATAAGAAAATAAAGGTTAAGATAATCCCATTTTTTCTCTCAGGCTATAAAAAGCAGTTTAGAGGCTGGGTAGACGCAACATAATCATCCCTATTCAGAAGGTGAGATGTTTGTATAGTTATTTTTCAGAGTAAGAAATAATCAATGAATGTCATGACATAAATTTGGTTAGTTTTCTGCCTCCATGGTTCTCAAGCTGTGTGTCATTTTTGGTAATGTTTTATTACTTTCATGATTTTGTGGCTTCATAACTAACCTATATAAATATCAGCATCATAGTGCTACCTGACCATTTTGGTTTGGTAGTCTCCCAAACCTGGTACAATTATTAACTAGTACTTGATTTAACAATAGTGGTTTTATTTGTTTTACATTTTTAATTGTATTTAGCAGCATTTTAATTTTTAAGCTAGAAATTCACTTCCCCTTAATAAAAGTAGATGCAGATTCATCAGAAACTTAATGTAGTTCACAGCTTTCGATGAACAAATCTTCCAAAAAGATTGTCCAATTATAATGTGGCTACTCGTGGGAAGATTTTTGTTCCTCCCCTTATTTGTATCAAATAATGTAAAGGTTATGTTCAAACTTCTTTAGAAATTAGAACAGCTTTTTCATGTCTTCAAAGATTTAATTTGTGGTACCAATAAACTAGATTATATGGCTGTTTAACCCATTCACGCCGGTTGACGTGATAGCACGTATTGTGGTTTTTGCTTGTGTTTTTGGTGCGTCGCCCCCCCTGGGGGCGGCCCTCCTCGTCGGGTAGAGCGAGCGGGCAGCCGAGCGGGGCGGGGGAAGCCCCGCGCGCGGGCCGGAGGTCCGCGCGTTCGAGGCCGAGGTGCGGCTTGTGCGGCCGAGAAGGCCGGAATGCGGTTAGGCTGTTTAATAGATCTAGATTTAGGAAAAGTTCTAATAGGTATTTTACATGTTTAATTTTTATTTTTCAGATTTCATGGATTGCAGTTTTATATTTGAACTGCTTCATTTAAGGTTAGTGTTTGAAATTACTTGTATGGTTATAACAGCACAGTTAAAAGTGTCATGAGTATGATTACTCTAGGCTAACCCAAACTGGTGCAAGATCAAAGCTTGTGAAAATTTGGTTATGAACTATACCATGTGTATTGGTTTCATCTCGTTTTACAGACACTTGAATTAATATTTGTTTCTTTTGTGAAATACATGTATCTGATACACCAAATATAATATGAAGGATTAATATTTCAGGAAATGCTGACAAATGACTGACAGATTCAGAGTAATAAGGTGAGGACCAATTGTACCTTTTTAATTTATCAGAATATTGTAGGGATAAATGGTCTGATTGGCTTTACTTGTTTGATAAAAAAAAATCTTAGTAGCCATCAAACTGGCTAAAACTAAATGGGCAGTTAGGCATTTCAGTTAGTATTTATCATGTTGCTAATAATTATGATTGTTCAATTTTATATTTTTTCCAAACCTTTTACTTGAACATCAGTATATGCTAGACTTTAATCAGTATTGTATATATATATTGTCATGTATATATATTTTTTATTGGATTAGTTTATATATTTTGGTTTAGCACAGACTATTCTAAAGGCCTGAGCATTGTTGCTTTTGCCAAAACAAAGCTGATGCTAGAGTAAGGATTGTAAAAATTTGGTTATGAACAATGCCAAAATGTGTTGGTTTCATCTCGTTTTACAGACATATTAATTTGAACATTGTTTGTAGGGATAGAGAATTAAATCTTTTGTATTGTTAATACTTCATGTAACTTTACAAAACTTAAATTTGATTTTTTAGTAAAAATGGTATTAAATTATTTAAATTGATATTTCAGCATTCGTGATGGGCAATCCTTGATGAATAATTAACCCATTCACACTGGGGCTATTCCGGCTCTAAATGGTCTGAATGCCAGGGTTTTCAAACGCATAAGCCTAACGCCTTGGGATTCGCGGGCGCACTAACCACAAGCCTGGGCTGTCCCTCACTCGCCTGCCGTGCAGGTCTTGACTAAATATCTCATCACCCGCGTCTGACCCAAAAACCACAAAACGTGATGGCATGTCATCCAGCGCGAATGGGTTAAGAAGGTAAGTATCATACATTTTAGCATCTCTCAATTTCAAATGCATAACATTATCCTTAACCTATTTTTATAGATGCATTTTGGGATCCAATTAGTGACAAATGTACAGCTTTAATATCAAGTGTTAATGATTAACATGTTAACGCTGGGGTGGCAAGATGTCGGGTCATGCAGTGGTAATACCTACTGCCGGGGACATATTTTATCATGGCTTTTCATATGGCTGGCATGCCAAGTGATCAGGCACATAGCCCAAGGCGTTAGGTCTACACACTTGAAATACTCTGGCGTTTAGACCAATTGAAGTCAAAACTGCCCTGCCATTATATTATAATAGGGACTTGACATGAAGTAACACATTTTTCAGATTTTGTATAGTGAGTCTCTGTAGCTACCCCATAATTTTCCTCAGTGAGCTGGTATCATTGACCTGGTTATTTTCAAACTTGCACCATGTCCTTGCTACATGTTCAAGACATTGAAGCATTTGATATAAATTAGGAGTGGTTTACCTGTGGTTTGTTTTGATGAATAACTTAACTAAATGTCTCAATTGATCTTAATCTTTGATTTTTTTTTTTTTTTCTTTAGTAATGCAAGTTACATTGCACCTTTTGGCCTTTTCTGACTGGTGTTCTATCACCTTGCTACAGCAATTCCAGATATCTTTGCCAACTTGTTTTTAACAATAACATGCTTCAGATAACTGGCACATTTCTTTTGAGTTAACCCCTTCCCGACGGGACCATTTCTGCTTAAAATGACCAAAATTCCGGGACTCTTGAACACACAAGCCTAACGCGTTGGGATTCTTGGCACCGGTCTGTACAAAATAACGCGTCCCCGGCGTGTAGCCCAAAAACCACTAGATGTGATATAGTCACCTGTCGTTAACAGGTTAAACAGTGTTTTATATCTGCTGGTACTGCATTTAATGTAAATGTCCCTGAGTTTTCCTCATTATGGGTAAGATATAAAAATGTACTAATAACTTTTTCTTCTCTCCAATAGGCTATGGTACCAGTTTTTGCTGATAATGGCAAAATGCAAAGTTGGGATCCATGTGTCTGCAGTAAGTGTTTTAAATTGGAAACCATGTAAATATAATTTTTAATGCATGGACTTTACATATTTTGTCTGTAAGTAGGTTTGCAGGTTACATTGCATCTTTGGCTTGTGCTAACTGGTGTTCTATACCCTTGCTAGAACAAATTCAGATATATTGGCTTACTTGTTCCTATACATAATAGGTGAACATATCTGATACACTATATACATATTGTACCACTTGTTGGAATTTAGTAATTGCTTCACATTTTGACTGCACATAAAGCTGAGATATATTGAAATAGGTTTTATTTAATCAATGCATTTTTATTTTCAGTGAGTTGTCTGCAGTATGCTTTTATTTTGAAGTCGTATGACAAATTTCAAGTAGTATATCGCAATGAGTTAAGGTAATTATGCAATACTTGCTTAGTGAATGTTAGAATAAGCTGATTATGATTACTCCTTACCTACATTGTTTGAAGAATTGTGAAAAAGAAAAAAAAATGACATGATAGCATAAATAGTACTTACAAAAACATAATGATTGTGTACTAAGATGGGTCTAATTTCAGCTATGCACTTTTGCTGTGGCTGTGTATTGCTTTCAAAGATTTTGGGTATGTTATGTTTGTTTATTTAATTTTTTTTTTTATTGTTAATGATGATTCATAACCCTTACCTACATTGTTTGAAAAGTCTTGAAAAATAATTTGATCTGACAATGAAGGGTAATTGTGATAAGAAAATAGTATAATTATCATTAATCTTAAGTAATATTCTCAGATTCTGAAATGACATCGAATTGCCTGCTGCAAATTACTTGGCTGCTTTTAGGACAAATCAGGTAGGTCATCTTTCAAAAATGACTGTTTGCCTCTTGTCTTCAATGATGATTCATAGGTATCTGAAATTTTTTGCATCTGAATTAATTTGATGTCAAAACTAGGGCGAACTGATTTAACTCCATAAAGCTTCAAAGATTATTTTGTTTGTGCTTTTCTGATTAATTTTTCTAATTTCAGATTAGTTTCCAAGCTGTCTCCCCCTGGTCTATGGTGAGTGATCATGAATTTTAATTAGAATATAATACATTTACTGATGATTGCAATGATCTGATTATATGAAGACCTTTTCATCATCCCATAGCGTTCTGAGGAAGACTGAATCATAGCATGGTTTAATTTTGCTTTCCAGTCCTTTCATTTATTTGTATCTTCCAGTGTTAACCACTGGAGATTTGTGAAATCAACATGCAGTTGGAAATGAGCTTGCCTTTCATGGATAACTATTTTAAAGGTAATTATTTGAACATTTGTTCATCAAAGTTAGCCAAAATAAATTTCATGAGCTATATCCCTTACCTACATTGTTTGAAGAATTATGAAAAAATAACTAGTCTGAGATTACATTATGGTCTGTACAGGCATATGTATTACTACTGTTATATTCATGCGATATTTATTTTCAGATTATTGCTTCTCCATGATTTGTAGAATTCTTCCAAAACCTCAGGTAAGATGTTTTGATTATAGGTTACCATCTTTTTTTGAAAATTGCATTGTACCTTTACCTAATTGATATCCCAAGCATAAAACATTGAGTTTCTGATAAGTATGGAATAGTCTTCAGCCATATGATGGCTGTTTGTGTTTTTTGCTTTTCAATTTGCTGTAGGTCTTTTTTTTTTCTTCTTCTTCTTCTTCTTCCAAACATACCATAGGTTTTGACAATTTGTATTTTGAACTAATTTGAATATGGTCTGAACTTTATAGTTAAAAAATAAATAGCATCTAGAAGTTGATACATTATCTAAATGTTGATGTAAGTACTACCAAAAATTGCATTTTAAAAATTCTCGACCCTTAAACCTCCTTTTTCTGCATGCTTGCTTTCTTGCTGATTAATACACATGTTTGATATTGCAGTTATTGGTAATATAAATAACTATTGTAGGGGAATGCTACATAAACAACCATCAGTTTGCGGTCATGCAGGAGAACTGCCTGTTAGCCAGTAAATATCAATTAATTTTTAAAATATAGATGAGGCATGTATAAGATGGCTAGATTCAAGCTTTTTTATGGGTAGGTTAAGAGACCTTGACTTTGAACAGGTAGTGTAAACATGAATGTTGGTGAAAGCTGGATAAAAAGTCGGCTGGATGTATGTATGTATGTATAGATAATAGCATATCTCCAACTTCAGTGAAACAATAGTTATGTATAATAGCTTCTCCCAATGGGGGAGAATAAAATTAGTGAAATAGCCTCAAAGAATAGTGAAGAGTATACATGATATTAACCCATTCCTGACGGGCCTGTGTAATATTGCATCGGGAACGTCACACTAGTGTCGCACAGTTATCATAGGGTAAAGGGCAAATGGTAAGTGAAAATACCAACAGTGTCAAGAATAATTGATTTTTTTCAAAGTTTTTCTTTGATTTTCTCTCTCTCTCTCTCTCCCCCCCCCCCCCTTCCCTCCCTGACTGAAAAATCAAGAAAAAAAATTAGATCTGATGAAAAAGATTGAGGCAAGAGATCCTGAATTTTAATATCTGATTTTGTTTACAGAAATGATGGGCTGAAATTGAGTTTAAGTTGCTAGGAAGATGAAATGAGGTAAGGCATTATAAAGAACTTTGTTTGCTATATATCTGAAGTGATGATTCATAGGTATCTGAAATTTTTTGCATCTGAATTAATTTGATGTCAAAACTAGGGCGAACTGATTTAACTCCATAAAGCTTCAAAGATAATCATGTTTGTGCTTTTCTGATTAATTTTTCTAATTTCAGATTAGTTTCCAAGCTGTCTCCCCCTGGTCTATGGTGAGTGATCATGAATTTTAATTAGAATATAATACATTTACTGATGATTGCAATGATCTGATTATATGAAGACCTTTTCATCATCCCATAGCGTTCTGAGGATGACTGAATCATAGCATGGTTTAATTTTGCTTTCCAGTCCTTTCATTTATTTGTATCTTCCAGTGTTAACCACTGGAGATTTGTGAAATCAACATGCAGTTGGAAATGAGCTTGCCTTTCATGGATAACTATTTTAAAGGTAATTATTTGAACATTTGTTCATCAAAGTTAGCCAAAATAAATTTCATGATGAGCTATATCCCTTACCTACATTGTTTGAAGAATTATGAAAAAATAACTAGTCTGAGATTACATTATGGTCTGTACAGGCATATGCATTACTACTGTTATATTCATGCGATATTTATTTTCAGATTATTGCTTCTCCATGATTTGTAGAATTCTTCCAAAACCTCAGGTAAGATGTATTGATTATAGGTAACTGTATTGAAGATAACATTTTCTTTTTATCCGATTGAGATCTAATTTGACTACATTTGATGTGGATTGTCTGAATGTTGAATTAACTATCCACCCTTCACACATGCTCACTAGATTTCATTAATTTTGAACCAACTAGACAAGTTTGATCTTTTAGGTTTGCATTAATATTAATGTAGAAAGTAAAAAGGCAGAGTAAAAATTAAGAGCATTAACCCATTTGTGCCAGTTGACGTGCTGTCTCAAGGTTGAAAAATATCCCCGGACCCAGGTGATACCCTGAGACGTAGTGCATTTTCTGGCCGAGTCCAGGACAGGGCAATGTGACGTGCTGAAATATCAGCAATAAATTGCTAGATTGTTCTCAAATAATAATTTTACATAATTTCTTGCTGTTACTTTAGTTTAATGTTTGAATGTCGTATAACATTTTGAAGTCATGGAAAGAAATACGTCTGAAGAAAGAGATTTTGATGCAAGAGATCCTGAATTCTAATATTGGCTTTTGTTTACAGAAATGCTGGACTGAAATGAATATTTGAAGTTGCTTGGAAGATGAAATGAGGTAAGGCATTATAAAGGACTTAGTTTGCTATATATCTGAAGTGATGATTCATAGGTATCTGAAATTTTTTGCATCTGAATTAATTTGATGTCAAAACTAGGGCGAACTGATTTAACTCCATAAAGCTTCAAAGATAATCATGTTTGTGCTTTTCTGATTAATTTTTCTAATTTCAGATTAGTTTCCAAGCTGTCTCCCCCTTGTCTATGGTGAGTAATCATAAATTGTAATTAGAATATATCAATATATTTACTGATGATTGCAATGATCTGATTATATGAAGACCTTTTCATCATCCCATAGCGTTCTGAGGAATTGGAACAGTTTTGTTTTTTTATTGTTTTTTATTATTATTCATAGATTATTCATTTCAGTGTTGAAGTATGAAATCCCAAAAACTGGTGGCAAAATCAGCAGGTACTGTGAAGTGGATCATAAAGATTTGAGGCAAGTTCAATAGTACTCAGGATTTTGTACTAAAATCAAATCAAATAGAACTGAAGTACTATGATGAACCTTAACCCTTACCTACATTGTTTGAATTATTATGAAAACAAATATAACTGAAGTCATTTATGCCTGTAAAGGTCTGTGCTTTAAGGGCAAGCATTAATAATAATAATGTACTTCCAGGATTGCCATGACCAACATTATTAATTGTGGGGCCAAAGGTGAATACCTTTTTAATGGTAAGCTGATATTTTCACTTATTTTATAATTTTAATTTGGAATTTTGAGTAGTTGTAGTAATTCATAGTAAAATATTTTATTTGGTAAGATGTTACCTTCTTTCAGAAATCTATTATTAGAAAGTATTTGAATTAAGCTAATTTCGATTTTTTAAATACTAGTGTATATGATCTACATCAGATATCATTGCTGATATGTTTTTGCCTTTTGTCTGCAGGTTGATACAAATTTGATGCTGGTTTAAATTTTCCAATTCAAGGACCAAATGTTGATCATTAGAGCTGGAAGAGGTAAATATATTCAAGAAGCACTGGGTTTGTTTGTAATTGGTGATGATTCATAGGTATCTGAAATCTTTTGCATCTGAATTAATTTGATGTCAAAACTAGGGCGAACTGATTAAGCTATACAAGACATCAAAGTAGATATACGCGAGTACCATTACTAAGTGTTCTTTATTTCCTGCCAGATCAAAGTTCCCCAGCTGCATCTACTCCATGGTGTGTACTTTATATTTTTGTTCTAGTGTAAGACTAATTGTTTCTCTTATCACACCTTTTGAAATGAACATTTTGATTTGACAATTTAAGTGCTATATTCCAATATTTTATTTATTCCAGTGTATGGCCTTAATGTGATGCCAAGTGAACTTGAGTTGGAGATCCTATTGAGTTCAGCATTCCTAAAGGTAATTATGCAAATTTAGTTTGTGTATCACTCATAAATTACATGATGATTGTAACCCTTACCTACATTGTTTGAAATTTTATGAAAACAAAATAATCTGAGGTAAAGTGAGGCTCTGTTGCAATATGTCTACAGGCCAAGTATTTATACTGGATTGCTTGCAGGTGCAGTGGCAACAATTTGCTTAAGCCAGAGGCTGGAATCTAGGTGTTTTAACTAATGGTAAGTACCAATTATTTTCACAATTTTTATGAATGAAGCTGTAATCACCAAAGGTGTACAGCCCATACAGGCACTGGCCAGAGTGCATATACCACTATCCCATAAGGGGGGGGAACATATAGGTGTGAATTTTGACAAATTTTTAACTGCCAAAACAATGTAAGCTACCATAAACTTTCAGTGAAATTAATTGAATATTTGCTACCCTTATTAAACCTTTGGCTACCATGAAGTTTTTTCTTCACACAGAGGACAGTAGATAGGCATTTTGATTAACATGAGTTTTCCTCTTATCTGTGTGCCTGCCACCGTCTAATGACTGGCGTATCTTTCAATGTTTGAATTTCAACGATCTGTATGAGCACTGCTCTATTTTGAAAGTGTTGTGCAGAAATATAGATCATGGAAAAATAAAAGTATCCTTTTGTTCCCCCTCCCCTTATATATTTTATATAAGCATCTTTTGACAAGTCTAGGACTGCATGAGGATTTATTATAGTTTTAAGTAAACTTAACCCTTTCCCGACGGGGCACGCACTACGCGAAAACCCCTATGCCGGGCGATTGCAATAATGCATTGTAATAGTCACGCTGGCATGACGCCCCGGCGTCGGAGGTTTGGCTGTCACACGAGTGTGATGCACCGTCGTCATTGGGTTAATTTCATAGTGAAAGGAATGTCCTAGTTGCTTCAAAGCACTTTTTGTCTGCAGGATGAACTTCCCTAGCAATGAAATAGGATGATATCCTATATTGACTGGCAGACTACAAGCCTCTAATAGGTATGTAAATAATTACTATTAATATCTTTACCACTTGTAGTAAATGATGATTCATAGGTATCTGAAATTTTGCATCTGAATTAATTTGATGTCAAAACTAGGGCGAACTGATTTTGTTCCTCTATGCGCTGAGGAGTTCAGTATAAAAATTTGCTAATATTTATTATTCTTTAATAGGTGGAGCTATGCCAAGATGAGTACACAAGAATCCATCACAGCTTGTGTAAGTTTACTTAAATAATTCAAGAGTTAAAATGTGACTTAAATGATGAATCGGACTTCTGAAGTGCTTTGAGGATTTTTGTCCGGGCCACTGACAGGCTCTCCCCAAGATTAATTATCAAAGTTTATTACAAAATCTAAGCAATTTTTTTAATGGTTTCAGAATCAAGAACTTGCATCTGTGGATATATGAAGCTATACAAATACCTATATTAACCCTATGACGGTGGTCACATCCTTGTGACACAGCTAAATTCCCAATGCTGGGGTGTCATGCCAGTGTGGCGTTTCCAATGCAATATTGCAATGGCCTGGCGTAGGGGTTTCCACGTAGCACGTACCCCGTCGGGAAAGGGTTAAGGAAGTAAGTTTATTTGAGTGAGTTTGAATTAGGTTAATCATGTAATTGTAGAACATTGATATGTAAAATTTTGAATATGATGAATCGGACTTCTGAAGTGCTTTGAGGATTTTTGTCCGGGCCACTGACAGGCTCTCCCCAAGATTAATTATCAAAGTTTATTACAAAATCTAAGCAATTTTATTAATGGTTTCAGAATCAAGAACTTGCATCTGTGGATATGAAGCTATACAAATACCTATATTAAGGAAGTAAGTTTGTGTTTGAGTGAGTTTGAATTAGAATGTAATTGTAGAACATTAATATATAGAATTTGAATATGATGAATCGGACTTCTGAAGTGCTTTGAGGATTTTTGTCCGGGCCACTGACAGGCTCTAACTAAAATTAGTTATTAAAGTTGTTACAAAACCTAACCATTTTTATTGTTTCAGATTCAGACTTTTAACTGGATATGAAAGGACTAAGACATACATTGACAAGTTCGTATCGAGTGAGTGAGGAGTTCGTATTTCATCTGTTCTATATAAAGAATCTATTCAGGAATGAAATTAGGTATTGAAATTAGTTAAGCCTCAATTTTTATAAATATATATAAACATCAAAGTTTCAAAATGACAATTCTAATGCTGAAGTTACTTGCTTTTTAGGTGAATACTACTTGGGAAAGGATTAACTAGAGCAGCACATTACAAGAACCAAACAAATTAGGTTGGTGTTTATAAATTGCTGCACTCAGGGTCAGGCAGTAGATAATGAGTTATTTTTGAAATGATGCTTTTGCTGATAAGTCTGAAATAATAATGAAGAGACTCCTGACTGATCAAATTATAAGGAAAATAAGATTATGAATTTGTGTGACCCATTTTAAGGTTCTATTATTTTCAGGCAATATTTATTGGGACCCCATGCAACAGCAGATAAGCAAGATGAAGGAAATAAATTTTTGTATATATTGCAGAGAGCAGAAATGGATATTAAATCTAAAAGGTAAGGTAATTGTTTCTTCCTTTGTAACATGTGATTATTCTATTTTTCTTAATCTCAGGCAGTATTGGAAATACCATGACTTATAACAGAACTTCAATGTAGATCTTTGACTTTAACAATTATCATTCACTTTTACTTTGGAATTATGAATAGATTACTGAATGTAATGAAGTACTATATCAGTTTAATTTTAAATAAATTTTCCATCAATGTTTGCAGTAGATGTTAGTGCTAGTTGAAATGCATATACAATTGTAGTGTAGCATTTTTGTGCATGTATTATCTAATTATTTTCTAGGTAATAAAATAAAATATAAATTGAAAAGGTTTATTTTTTTCCGAATTGTATATACAAGTATAAAGGATTGTAAATAACTGGATATTGGCAGATATTGTGAAAATTGTTGCAAATCTCAACAATAAACCTACAGTACACCAGAATCTATTAAATTAGCCATTGCATAATGTTTTTGATTATTCAAAGGTCAACCAGAATTACCTTCAGAAGGAATGATTGTGATGAGACTTAACTTTTGTAACCTGTCAAGTTAAGGAGATTTAAGTGTTTACCGGAATCTTAATATTTATGAAAGCTGTCAACAAAGGAATTTAAATAGCCCAACAAAAGGGGGGGAAACAGGTAACAACCTTATTTAACCATCAGCAATAAACTGGTTACGGCGATTCCCAATGGACACTAAACGGACGAAACAAATAAGCTTACTGTGAATTAATTTTACTGTGCAAGTGAAATTCAATATTTCCTGTTCAAATGCAAGTAAAGCAAACGTAAGCACAACTTAAGCTATTGTCTTGTATTGCATAATCCAAATGGTTCGAAGAATGATCAATTCAAATCAGACCATTAAAGGGGAAGTTCAAGGAAAAAGGTAGTATTCCAAGAATGAAGTTGGAACATTACAAAAGCCACTGCCACCTTACTGAGAAAAATGACTGAAATTACAATTATAGATATCTTTCCGAAAGTCTTGGGTAAATTAAGTAAGCTCTTTATTCCCCAACCTTCAAGAAGCTCCACTTGGCATGTTAACACCCTGAATTTCTAGTGTTATTTCACCTTAGGTATGTTAATCATTGAACATGGAAAGTGTTGCTTTTTCAATCTAGTACTGAAATAGTTTTGAATTTAAAATTCCAAAAAAAATGCAAGTTAATGTCAGTTTTGCCTATTTCTAACACTTTTGATATTTGAAATATAAGATTGAGTGTATTTAGGTTAGTCCAAGAAGCTGAAGATACAAAGAAAATTTGTGAATTACTAACTTTGCTAAGCACCAAAAATTATAAGGAGCAATGTTAAACTATCATTGTTCCTAATAGTTGATAGATTAGGAGTGTAGAAGTAAAATGAATTATAATAGCATATTTAATTTTGCAGCTGACAACTTCAATATTTATGAAAAATTATGGATTGAGGATTACGCTACTTAAACGGTATTTGCGAACCCCAGCCTGGGTACTCTCGAAATGTCACGTATAGACTGACACGCTATGTTCAGTAAACGTTGCTCGATTGAACGTAAAGCCACACGGTCGGGCACGTAGGCTTTGCCCTTGTACGAGCAGTTTCAGCGGGCAAACCATCAAACTGTCCGCTCCCGGCACTAATGGAGGGCAGTGGATCGAGGTCTTCCGTCACTGCCAAACGCACGAGGTAAGGTGCAGGCAGATCCACTGACTACCACGTTATTAGTACACCATGTCCACACCGAGTACTAGTGCATATTGGTCACGACAAGAATAGTGCTATCTTCTTTCGAACTATGGCGTGAACCAAGGTGATCGTACCGTAATGAACCACTCGCTCACAACTGTTGGCGTCCGACTGCCCTCCAACCACCACAGACAGCTGTGTGGACACCTACGCGGGCATAGTCTGCAGACTTTGCCCTGCCAGGCACAGCTCGACCGTGTGGACGTGTGAAATGGAGACACCACGAACAAAACTTCGCGGTTTCGCTATTTTTGACGTCACTTCAAGTAAAGCTCAACCGTGTAGATGTGGTCTTGCAGTAAATTGCTTCCGACTTGGTAGATGCTTATCCCCTTTCGGTGACTGCCCCTTGTGTGGCCACAGCCTTAATTAGCCTTTTCTAAAACGTCCGTTCTCTTGCACAACCGTCACCAAAGTTGAAAGTCATGTAGAAGCTCAATGAAAAATGAAATTTTGGTAGTCATTAATCTGAGCAATTTCCAGGGTGACGCATGCTCGGGAAAAGGTATGGAAATGCTCATTATTTGTAATCTCAACAAATCGGTCAAATCTTCAAATGTAAGCAATTTGAAATGTGTGTATATTTTCAGACCAATCATTGGCCCTAACTAGATTATTATATTTTGAAATATGGAAATGAAATGCCTAATTGTCCTGCAGATTGCCCGAACAATTCATCTCGGCCTTTCTGAAGTTGTGGTGATTTAGGAGTTTCCAATGATAGTCTTGATGAAAATCGGTATCTCGGCCGCTTTGAACGTGAAGTATTACTAGTCACTATCGAAAAGAAATATCGATCCATTTAAGCTTTTAAGTTAGGCAAATTATAAATTAATTAACTTGGAGATGAGACATGGCTTGCTGAATAGAATTTATTCTAAATCAGTTGTGAGAATTGAGCAACAAAAACGCTTACTTAGTCGTGCCAATATTTTAAAGTGTGATCAATCTTTAATCAGTTGCCGGATCGAACATCTATCAGGAGACTACTGGACAGTGCAGGCCCTGCGCGGTTTCTTAGTTTGTCATTTCTGCGAGTTAATGGCATCCCCCTTTCAAACTTGTGAAGTGGAACACGATTTGTTAAAATGTTTACCCGTTCGGGCACTGCCTTTCGTCGCGTGGACAGGTCTTTAGAACTTCGATTGAGAAGGAACTCTTCGGATTTTCTTTTATAGCTCATATATTCATTATTTTCAAATTTGAAATAGAAGCTTGAATGATTATGTAAACAATCATAAGGCCAAAAGGGGCGTCTTTTTGCACTGAACGTGATTGTGTAGATCAAAAAGTTGTATCAAACATTGATACTTTCCTGAGTTTCTGTAGTGAAATTATGTGGCAGCTAAGCTTGACTACATTTTCCGAAACATTTTTTATAGATGAAATTAGGGTTCGAAACCAACAAACAAAAGTAGCATGGTATGGTACTTTAGTAACCTTTTAGATAGTTCAACTTGCAAAGATTTAAATCCGATGCGCGGCCGTTTATAAAAGTAAAACCACTATCTTGAACGTTTTCCATTAGACCATTTCTTCGCAAAAATGGTAAATGTAACGTGTATCATTTAAAGCCGCGTCCACACGAGCGAGCCTGATCGGCGGGCAGCGCGGTTGGCAGGCAAATTCTGCCGGGCCTGCCCGTGAATGTTGTCCACACGGCCGAGGGTCGAAGCTCCAGCTACCGGGCACCACCTTAGTGATTTCGCTCGACGGGCACTCGGGCAATTTGATGGTGTGCCCGTTAAGGCAGGCCCGCCGATCAGGCCTGCTCGTGTGGACGCGGCTTAATGCATCACATTTATATATGAACATTTAATAAATGTCCAATATAAAGATTACTGATGAGTTGTTGAAATATGTATCTATTCCAAATGACTTCTGCAATTTGAGATTTAAGCAGTCGACAGGTATATTTAGAAAAGTACCTTGATGGTACTTGTTGGAAATTTAGTAAATTTCTTTGGTAACTGCTTATTCTTTTCATCACATTTATCTATATTGAGCCGTTATCTGCAATAATTGTCAAAAACTCGCAATCGATTGCTGCCATATTTGAAATTCTATTGCCAAAGCGCTCCACCTGCACATGCGTACCAACCTATCCATTTGGGCCGCCAACACGCATGCGTGAACCATCGCTAAATGACGAAAATTCCAAATATTTCCTGATCATTATTTTATGTAGTATCAGTCAGCCGTTTACAACAAAATTTATGCAACAATGAAGTAAAATTATAATGGATAGCATATTACATATTTTGAGACTCCAGATCATGCATGAAAATGTAAAACAAATACCACCATATGTAGCTTTGATAAATTGGTGATAAATAATTGTTTGAATCCTTTGGCTTGGATTATATTTACCGTTTTAACTCGTAAGAAACTGAATTTACTAATTGTTTGACATGAAAAATATTCAAACGAGCAATAAGTGTACTGGATGTATTTTTTATATTCATTCTCAGGACAGACTGTTAATTCAAGGCCATGAAATTATATAGTCACAATCAGAGTAATACGTTCAAATTTGATTAGATTTGATGGCCAGCAAGTGGTCTCTTCAGAGAAAACTGAAGTAAATCAAGTCGGTAACTCATGTAAGACAATAAAATACCTGAGTTTAGTTTATTTACAGTGAGAACTTATAACTTTAGCAAATAATGTGTTGTGTGATATCCATTTTCAACACTAGTGTAATGTACACACATTATGCGAGGATAACTTTAGTTGCAATGAAGATGAAAATATAAAGTATAGCATACTTGGGTATATAAGCCTAGAATAAAATTTGATTTGATTGATGCCATGGAACGCATTCTATATTTGCAGAAAAAAAAACTCTATTTATTGGCTGCTAATCAGTACAACTGCAATTTGAAGAAAACATTTTTCTTGCTTAAAGTAGCATGATAACTAGGGTTGTGACAAAAAATTATTTGAAATAATTTTATAAGCTTAAGCTTTAAGCTCATAAAATAATCTTTTTAAGCGTATAAAAAATATTTTCCAACAACGGTTTCATTACTTGATAAGACTCAATTTTAAGTGGCTAACGAATATTTCAACATTTTCTAATATTAATATATTCAGATGAACAGCAGTTCATTCTAATATAACAAACTAATAACGTCGCATTCAGTGAGTGTTATACCGTCATTGAGTGTCCGATTCTGTCTTGCCTCTGAAAACTAGATTAAGAAAATACTTGACGTATATACCATTTTCTCATCTTCACATGACAAAACTTGCACTCTATCACTCCATCAACATCCACAAAGTCTTTGAACTCGTCGAGTAATTTTCTTTTGAGCTTGTGTGCCTGAATTTTTGGCATCTTTGCAAGCTGAAATGTTGAGAAAGTAGTAAAGTTTATAATTTAGAAGTAAATATTACATCTATGGAACTATGAAAATGCTACTAACTTACCTTTAAGTAACCGACGGAAATACTTAAGGATCTACTATCTAGTAATTGATATGCCAATTCTATCGTTTGCAAGGAATTGTAGAGCTGAAAGAGATATGTGTTGATGGAAGAAAGTAGTTGTGGTTTCAATCACTTTAGTTCACTACACGTATATACAGAATGATATATGAATAAAATTACAATAATAATAATACATTACAGACAAATAAAAGATTTCAAATATTATAGACAAAAAGGTAATTGTTTGAATGAAATTTATAATTGTTAAAGCACAAACAATCAATAAACATTTTTTCCAATAAATAAATTTTAACATAATAGCGAAGTCAAATAAACAGGACATTAGAACATTAGAATCCATTTTTATCCATAAAATGAAACCAAAACTTAACAGAGACTTACCTGTTGACCTTGCAGTTCTGTCGTGAATACTGTTCAGGGCTACAGGGTCAACATATCACCTCATTTTCTCCTCTTCTCAATTTTTTTTTTTATTATTATTATTATTCTCTGGTCAACGTAGTTTTTTTTCTCTCTCTCATATTGGAAAATAATTCTTTATTAATTGTTTGTGCTTTAACAATTATGAATTCCATTCAAACAATTACCTTTTTGTCTATAATATTGGAAATCTTTGTTATGAATAAAGTTTAACTCTGTAAACAAAATTAGAACATTAAAGATGCACAGACATTATTTAAAAAGAATATTCTTGGATTAAGTTTTTAATAAAAAGCTTATTTTTCGAAGCTTTTATGTTAAAAAAGCTTAAATATTTTAATTTTAAGCTTATAAGCTAATGTCACAACCCTAATGATAACATTCAGATTCACATGCCAATATGAATGAATTAAAGCAAACTAGAAACAATGTATTTGTCGTGTCTTATGAACTCAAACGTGATATTCATTAAGAAGAATATAACTAGAAATAATTTTTCAAAGGCGCGCCACAGAGGCACGGGTGAGCGTGACGGCTGGTTTTGTTCGAGCA
>NW_028234405.1:23738223-23740723 GCF_977035675.1 Penaeus japonicus | reverse complement strand
GATGCCGCGTTTGTATCTTCTGGCGCCGAAGGCATACAACGTTTAATGGACAAGTTCAGTGCAGCCTGCAATGATTTCTCTTTGATCATAAGCATAAAAAAGACGGTTGTCATGCACCAGTCTGGCAGCACTCTGGAACCTATTAGCGTGAATGGCCAATCACCGATCAGCGTGGGCCAGTTTGTCTACCTAGGCTCCACAGTCAGCCATGACTTATCTGTGGATCAAGAAATTCAGAGTCGAATCGAAAAGCTTCCACAACATTCAGTTTCCTTCGACCTCGTGCGTGGAATAACAAACATCTGTCCATCCGAACCAAAGGGCGAATCTACGAATGCTGCATTCTGAGTGTCTTGCTTTACGGAGCTGTAACTTGGACAACTTACACCAGACAGGAACGAAGACTGAATACGTTCCATTTCCGTCGTCTGTGTTTCTTTCTCAGTGTCGCGTGAATGGACAAGGTGCCAAATGCCGAAGTGCTCAGAAGTACATCAGAATGTAATCAGAATGGGAGCAGTGCGCAGAAGACCGCGAAAAGGATCCAGGCCTATGATGAAAACAGACAAAATGTGCATTGCCCATCTCGCAAAACAGTCACTCCTTACTGTATCTATAATGGTCATTGAGACTCTTTTCAGGCAATATATATATATATATATATATATATATATATATATATATATATATACATATATATATATATATGTATATATATATGAATTTATATATGTATATATATATATATATATATATATATATATATATATATATATATGTGTGTGTGTGTGTGTGTGTGTGTGTGTGTGTCTATATATGCACATATATATATATATATATATATATATATATATATATGTATATATAGATATATATATATTTATGTATATATATATGTATACATATATATATATGTATATATATATATATATATATATATATATATATATATATATATATATATCTACATATATATACATGTGTGTGTGTATACTCACACACACACACATATATATATGTATATATATATATATATATATATATATATATATATATATATATATATATATATGAATATATGTATATATATAAATGTATGTATATATATATATATATATATATATATATATATATATATATATATCTACTTATATATGTGTGTGTGTGTGTGTCTATCTATCAATGAAATTCATGAATTAAAACAAGAGCAAAAATAAAAGCCTAAAGAAAAAAAGGTAATTCAGGCTGTTGAATTAGAAACAGAAAAGGCTGTACAAGACACTAAAAATGTAAAAGTAAAGCCAAAAAAGAAACAAGAAAAATCCAAAAGCTGAGCTAAGTAAAATAAATCAGGAAGAAGGAAAAAAAGCTGTTTTCTGAAATAGTAAGGCAAAAATCGGATAAACAGGTCAAGAATATTCTAGACAATGATATTTCAGACACTGAACAACCAAAAAAGATGAGGCTGACTGGAAGGTTGTAGGCGACAAAAAGAAGCAACCAAAACCAAAACAACCTACAAAAGAAAAAAGTCAGAGAAGAAAAATGAAGATACATTCAAAGCAAATAGGCTCTTTATGTACAATCTAGAAGAAAATGAACAAAATGATCCAGAAATCAGGAAAACAAATTATATAAAAATTATTAATGATATAACAAAATTGAACCTCAATGAAATTATCAAAATTGCGAGTGCCTTTAGAGAAGGCTTTGAGACCAAGGCCAATTAAGGTCAAATTAGAAAATGAAAAACAGAAATGGAAACTGATTGGAAAGAATATGAAACTAAATGAAATTAACGAATATAAAGAAGCATGGATATCACCGGACTTGAGCTATGAAAAAAGGCAAAGTAAAAAAACTTTGATAAATAAACTAAGAGAAAACAGATAAAAAGACGGAGCAGGAAAACACTGGTTATCAGTCCTGCGAAGCATACCTATTCGAACAAAAGCAGGTGATGAAACGCCCACCGCTACACCGGGAGAAGCTCTAGCTCCCCAAAAATAGGGGGAAACGACATCAACTATCTAACAACAATAGGTAATGTAGACACGCAAAGAAATAATTTATTTGAGACTCTCATATTGCTAAATATACAGGGATTATATCCAAAAAGTAACCAGACCAAACCTACATATCTAGAGGACATGGCAAAGATCAACAATTATTCAATGATAGCTCTTACAGAAACTCATCTTGATGAAGACAAAAAATGAAGAAATTAAAATCAATAACTATAAGCTAATAAGGAAAGAAAGAAATATGAGAAGCAGAGGAGGAGTAGCTCTTTATATCAGGAAAGAATTAGCAACAAGAATGGATATTGTAATAGGATACTCTAATAATACAGTAAAAATACTAGGGGTATTGGCAAAAGATACAAAAGAGCTATACACTATTTTATACAGAACTCCTGAAACAACAGAAACATCTTTCAATGAATCACTAGGCATTATTGGTAATTACATTGTCAATACAAGGGAAATTGAAGCTATTA
>NW_028234405.1:23693223-23695723 GCF_977035675.1 Penaeus japonicus | reverse complement strand
TTTTATTTATTTTGTATTTATATATATATTTTTTATATTATATATATATATATATATATTTTATATCTGTGTGTGGGGTGATGTGTGTGTGTGTGTGCTGTGTGTGTGTTTGTCTGTGTGTGGTCTGTGTGGTTGTGTGTGTGTCTGGTTGTCGTAGTTGTGGTGGGGGTGTGCCGGTGGATGCGTGCGTGCAGAGTGCGTGTGTGTGTGTGTCGTGTGTATGTATGTCGTGTGTATGGTCGTGGGTGTGTCGTGTTCTTGAGAAAAAAGAGAGAGAGAGAGAGAGAGGAGCAGAGAGGAGTGAGAGAGAGAGAGAGAGAGAGAGAGAGAGAGAGAGAGAGAGAGAGAGAGAGAGAGAGAGAGAGAGAGAGGACGAGAGTAGATGGCAAATTCTATGCATATACAGTTTATGATTTCTTATCTTTGATTTGCATTTGGTGTGATCTTGTTAGCTTACTATAGATTTTCTTTAGTGGTTGTCACACTGAATAACTGCCTTATATAGGAGTCTTATTCTATATTATTATTAATGACTATACAAATATTACAATTGTTTTCAGATATCTGATTCTGCCATGGCATGTGTATTTATGTCTAAATTACTCGAACGAATTTATGATAAAAATCATAATTTTCCAACGTTAAGAAGTATGTCCTATTTGCCGCAATCTTAGGTTAAGTTGATAATTACAAAGTTCAAAAGACAAAGGTCGACTTCGAAAATGGCGCGGGAGTGACGTCAATGGTCTCCATGGTAACCACTTGGAACCTTTCTCTTTCCTTACTTGTCTTCTTCATTACCCGAATGTATGCTTTGAATAAAGCTAGCTGATATGTTTCAGGTCTATAAATGTTACTTTTAGTTATTTATCCGGTCTACTTATGGAGCAAATCCTTGCCAGTATGCTAGTAAAGTCTTCAAAAAACAATATTACCTAACCCCAAGAAAAAAGCCCATCCGGAAGACACCCACATTTTGTATAGTACATGAAAAATCTTTGACAGAATTAAACAAAATATTAGTATACGCGTAACCATGCTGACCTGAATTCTTTGCCACGGAAAAAAACAAATTCAACCGTTCTTTCTCAGCAAAGGTGGGAAAATTTATGTAGCAAACAGTATTAAGTGAGAATTTCTGAAACCGGTGAATTGACATCTCTGTAACAAAGATGAATGAAAACCAATTCACTACAGACAAAGACTTAGCAGTTTTTACACCAACGAATGTAACATATTATTGTATTTCAGAACGGCAAGTTGACATAATTCTGACACCGACCGATTGACACTTTTCTGGCACAGTCATAGTATTATTGTAATACTTTTGACGACAGCGAAATATAATTTTTTAAGCCTCAACGAGTTTTGAATATTATAGCGGCAAATTGACGACGTTCTGACACCGACTGATTGACACCTTTCTGACACCGGCGAAATTTTCCTTTAGTCGCTTGTGGACGTGGTAGAAAGGGGACCTGTTCATGTCTTAGTCTATTTATTTGAAAGGCTTACATGTGTGCTAGTTAGTGTTTCATGTGTGAGTTGAGACGTTGGTGTTGGACAGAAGTCTTTTTCAAGGTACGTATTTTTGCCTCCACAAAAGGAGTTTAAAGCAAGATAATGTTAATTCAAGGGAGGGGGTCAGATGGGAAGGTCTCATATGTAGACTTTCCAAAGACAGCTTCGTCGTTTAGTCGGGTTCCGTTGTTCCATTTTGTCCCGTAATTGTCGAATGAGATGCTTATATGGCTTCAGTGATAATGAAAAAGTAATAAGAGTAGGAGGGAATGACAGTAAAATATGGTGAACGAGTAAGAGTTTGTTCACTTAGGTTTATCTGATTGACGTTGGTATTTTGGTGTTTTTTGTTTTTGTTTTTTGGACAATGTTTGATATATGTTCAAGCCAAAGTGCAGAGTATGGCATTTTTTATGAAATCATAGATGTATACAATGAAAGAATCAAGTGTGTAATTAATATTTTAGATTTTCACTTTGAGTGTGAAGACATCTGTAGTTTGGTGTGACAAAAATATTGCTTTTTGTTTCACAAGTATGATTCTTTTGCATAATATAATAATGAAATTTAAATACCTTAATATAACCATGAATCTTAAACACTACGCAAAGTTGTAAGCATTGTCAATAACTAGAACTACGACACCCAAATACAGAACCTGCACTTGGGTGTGGGCCACACCCTAGTGTGGATTTGGTAATTGCCTATACTAGTATGGCAACAAGCAATTACTGCATGTTGCGCTTCAGCAAAGACCAACAAACCTCCATATATATTCTGGCTTTGCGTGGTTCTTTAGGTGATGATAAATTGCCAGGGTAACCTATAAGCTTTGTCTCTCTGGAATATTTGTGATGAAGGTTTGCTGGTTCTCTCCATGGATTTTGCTAAAGTCACTGCAGGTACCCTTTTATTTTTTATATGGATACGATTAATCTGCTATCCTTTACATGGGCAGATTAAAATATAGAGTAATGTC
>NW_028234405.1:23685723-23688223 GCF_977035675.1 Penaeus japonicus | reverse complement strand
ATACCTTATGAATTATTAGTAGAGATTTTCTCGGTCAGTATAGCAGGAAATTTCATAGTAGACATAACAGGGTTATTAGAAAGTAGTTCTGAAACCATCCGGATTTTATCATCAGATCTAAAGATTAAAGCAAGGTGCATTTCTCTTTTTGTCTCTGTTAAGGCTTGGTACTGTTTCAAAAGTTGACCCTTGCAAGCCCTAAAAAAGAACCACTATTAAAGATGGAAATGAATAATTTAGGGTTATGTTTTAGTGCAATACATGATATAGCATTATCACATTCCCTTGATGAGTATATAATATTTATGGCAACATAATGTGTAAAATTATAATATTTTTTGCTCTTATTGTGAAATGTCCAGCCTCTTAAATCCTAGAGTGCACATCGAAAAGTATACCATTAGTGTTGAGGGTTTCAGCAAGGAATTCAAAGATGTACAGCTAAAACAAGCAGGAATATGAGGTACAAAATATTGTTTTATGAATTTAAACTTGCGGCATTCAGATAGGGGGAGGGAATTATTATGAAGGTACGCATTGTTGTTGTTTTTTAGAATTAAAGTAGACTACATAATTCTTGAAAGGGAGAATGAATTCAAACAATTGTTATCGTTAAAAATAAGACTGGAATATACATTATGCAACTCCACTATTTACTGATAAGATAGCTAGGTATGCTGCTTCACAGATATACTTAAGAATATGAAATATGTGATGGAGAGTTTGATTTATACTTTTAATTGCTTGAATTTAGAGTTAATCTCGTAATGTGTGGATTCTGTGGTGTTGGTAATTTACCAAGAAGTTGAAACTAAAGGTCAGAACAAACATAAAGTTGATATTGTCTTGATAGATAAATTCATATTTCATTTACTTGTTTGTTGATTGTTGTTCTTAGTGCTATTGCTTATGATGATGATCTTCTCATAGTAACATAATGGTAATGAAAATAATAATACTATTGATAAAGATAATAATAATGCTTATTGTTATTATCAGTATTATTACTATTTGGTATGATAATGATGATGATGATGATGATATGAGATTGACATGAATAATGGCAAAAACAACAACAGCAACAGTGATAATGATAATAATAATAATAATGATAATAACAGTTATGATGATAATAACAATTATGACAAGGGTAATGATAGTAATGAGTATAATGAAATAATGTTAATAACAATACTGATGATGATAATTAAACATGATAATGATAGTAAAGATAATATTTATTTTAATTTTAATAGTAATAAATATGATAACAATAATGTTGAAAAAATAAGTATAGTAATTGAAAATGGTGTCAAAAGAATCAGTTAATAGTCGATGCAGCAAAGGGCGAGGACGAGGATGAACATAAGCAGAGTTATCTTCACTAATATATGTATTCATATTGTTTGTAAGTTCACCTCTTGTTGAGTGGTTTTTGCATAAGTAAACCGTAAATAGTTTTACTAATTTTGGAAAACTCAAGGAAAGATTCACCACAAACAATAACATGAGTATGTATGAGGTTAACTCGGTTCGGAAAAATGGCTCCGGTGAGAATAACATTATTTCTTTTACGTTTCTCTTGGATTTAAGAAATAGACGTTTCCTCGCCTCACTCGATTCGGTATGAGCAGCAAAAGCAAATCATTTGTTGTTTGTGATGTTCCATTCCGCAGTGAAATCATAACCCAAGGCAGCATTATTGTACTGTAGCTTCTCCAGCTCAAGTTACTTACTTCAAGGGGAGAAGAACGAATGTGTTAGCTGTGTTCGTTTTTTATATGCGTCCTCTACGGTAGGTCCTAGAGTTCGCATATGATACATTCAAGGGTAAAAAGAAGTCTAGTATTTTTATGTTAATGGTGTCAAGCATTATCCTTCTTTGTGAGGGAGGGGGGGGGGCGTCTACACCATCGGCCTTCGGCTTTATCTGAATGGTAAAGTCGCCCTTTGTTTTGTATGTTAACTTTTAGAGATAACACTTCACTTGAAGACTCTTGAGGAAAAGCTAGTGGCCGTAGGTTTCTAGCGTCGTGTCAGGATTCACAGGGAAGAAAAGAAAGCACATCAAACGAAAAAATAAATAAAGCTTGATGTGTTGCGAGAATAGTAGCTGTGTTTTTTTCGGTTCGATTAATCGCCGTCTTACATAATAGTTATAATGGTAAAGGCTCACAAAGGAATCTTTAGAAGAAAGTGAATGTGTGTATATGTGTTTGTTTGTTTGTGTGTATGTTGGCTATAATACGTGTGAGATTATGTGCCTGGGTTAGGATTATTGAGAAATATGCCTATATGATTGTATTTGTGTGTGTGTGTGTATTATATATATATATATATATATATATATAATATATATATATAATATATATATATATATATATATATATATATATTATATTATATATATATATGTGTGTGTTTATATTGTGTGTATGTGTGTGTGTGTGTGTGTGTGTGTGTGTGTGTTAGTGTGTGTGTGTGTGTGTCATAATTTTTC
>NW_028234405.1:23653223-23660723 GCF_977035675.1 Penaeus japonicus | reverse complement strand
CTCCTCTGAGAAAGAGAGAGCGTGGGTTAGAAAACGCCAGGTATCATTCAAATTTCGGGTAATTTTTAAGCCATTATGTCCTCTCCCGTAATTTCAGTCACCGGGGCACACCGCGTGGGCGTCCATATTGCTGGCGGGAATCTTTTCTTTTTTGTTGCATTTTGTTGGAACAGTTTTTGGAATAGAGTTACGGAGGGACTGCGTATGGAACGGACTTTTGCTAAAGCTAGTTTGATTTTTTAAATTTAGACACGCGGCTGTAATATCAGTGTTTTAGTATAACCTTCCGTTAATTGGCGTCGTAAATGAGGCCGTGGCTTCAGATGTTCCAATATTGCCCATGGCCATGACTAAAGCAACGAAGGAAAAAAAAACTGGAAACCTCTTTTTTGTGAAGTTGAAGTGCTCTTAGCTGTTACTTCACCGACTAAAATTTGACTTATCGAATGGTGAAAAAGTCCATTATTTTCATATTTAAATCCACTAATACATAGCGAAACTATTAAAGAAAATAACCACACTGTGCCTTGCAACTAAAACGCCGGGGAAAGTCTTTAAAAATCGTTTAGGTATATTTTAAAGCATGCCAAGGAGATCAAGCGCCATGACTTTCACTTCCCTGCCGTAGCCAATGGCCGCGAGACTGGTTTTGTGGTTCGTAACGATGGTAGTAGATCCCCATGACTCAATGGGAAATGACGGACAGCCATTCCGAGTCTCGTGTGGGTTTTTTGTGTTTTTTTTCTGTGTGCGTGCGTGTGCGTGTGCGTGCATTTTCACTCTTTTTTTTCTTACTGTTTAGAGTTAGCTAACGACAATTGATGGTTAGACATTCTAAGGTCATTTGAAGGTTTCATTCAAAGGAAAGGGGAATGGGAGGTGGGTAAGTTTGGTTTCCCTCTCTGACCTTTCTAGTCCGGGAAAGACTGAGGATAAGATGAAATTGGCGCGCTGGATAGTTGCAAAACGCAAAGTGTGTTTGTGGGAGAGATAGCGAGAGTAATGGGAAAAAAACAGGTAGTCCGACAGACAGACAAGTAGAGAGATGTAAAGATAGTTACAGATACAGTCACAGATAAGCAGACAAGTAAGGTACACACCAAAGCAGAGATAATGGGCAGTTACACGTCACACCGCCACTCTAGTACACCTGCTTTCCCGTCTGCGCTTGACGGACAGCGAGGTCGACGATGCAGGGAAATCTTGCACGTGTGTTTTCAGACAGGTTGTGGTCATCATCAACATGCAGTCGGTGCAAATAGGGAACTGTTGCCCCTTGTGGATCGACTGAGTGTGTCTTGGGGATGCGAGGCCTTCTTACTACATGGTAACCTGCATTTTATATGCACGCATGCATACGCATTCATTCACTCATCCACTTATCCTCACACTCACTCACTCAATTCCCCCCTCTCTTTCTTTCTCTCTTTCTCTCTTTTTTTCTTTCTCTCTCTTTCTCTTTTTTTCTCTCTCTCTTTCTTTCTCTCTGTCTTTCTCTCTCTCTTTCTCTCTCTCTTTCTCTCTCTCTCTCTCTCTCTCTCTCTCTCTCTCTCTCTCTCTCTCTCTCTCTCTCTCTCTCTCTCGTCTCTTCTTCCTCTCTCTCTCTCTCTCTCTTTCGTCTTTATATTTCTCCTCTCTCTCTCTCTCTCTCTCTCTCTCTCTCTCTCTCTCTCTCTCTCTCTCTCTCTCTCTCCTCTCTCTCCTCTCTCCTCTCTCTCTCTCTCTCTCTCCTCTCTTCTCTCTCTCTCTCCTCTCTACTCTCTCTCTCTCCTCTCTACTCTCTCTCTCTCCTCTCTACTCTCTCTCTCTCTCTCCCCTCTCTCTCTCTCTTCTCTTCTCCTCTCTCTCTCTCTCTCTCTCTCTCTCCCTCTCCTCTCTCTCTCTCTCTCTCTCTCTCTCTCTCTCTCTCCTCTCTCTTCTCTTTCTTCTCTTCTCTTTTTCTCTTTCTCTCTCTCTCTTCTCCTCTTCCTCTCTTCTTATAGTTCTTCTCTCTCCTCTCTCTTCCTCCTCTCTCTACCACTCTCTCTTCCTCTCTCCTCTTTCTTCCTCTCGTCTCTTCATCCCCTCCTCCCTCTTCATCCCCTCCACCTCCCCCTCCTCCTCTTCCTCCCTCCCTCCTCCTCCCTCCTCACGCTCCCCTCCTCCTCTCCCCCTTCCCCCTCCTCCTCCCCCCTCCCCCCTCCTCCTCCCCCCTCCCCCTTCTTCCCTCCTCTCCCCTCCCCTCCTCCTCCCCCCACGCCCTCCTTTCCTCTCCCCTCCCCTCCTCCTCCTCCCCCTCCCCCCTCCCCTCCTCCCCTCCTCCTCCTCCTCCTCCTCCTCCTCCTCCCCCTCCCCTCCTCCTCCTCCCCCTCCTCCCCCTTCGCCCTCCTCCTCCTCCCCCTTTGCCCACCTCCTCCTCCCCTCTCGCCCTCCTCCTCCTCCCCCCTCGCCCTCCTCCTCCTCCCCCCTCGCCCTCCTCGCTCGGGAAGGGCGACTTCACATGTGTGTATAGAATACTTAAGGATCATTTGTAAGTATTTGGGTGACCATTTCTAAGTGAAAGTGTGTCGCTGTCTGATAGCATGGCCAGGTAAACCTCAGCGCTTATTATCTGCATGTCGTCTGTCTGTCTCTACCTTCCTCTCGCTCTCTCTCTCTCTCTCTCTCTCTCTCTCTCTCTCTCTCTCTCTCTCTCTCTCTCTCTCTCTCTCTCTCTCTCTCTCTCTCTCTCTCTCTCTCTCTCTCTCTCTCTCTCTCTATCTCTCTCTCTCTCACACACACACACACACACACACACACACACACACACACACACACACACACACACACACACACACACACACACACACACGCTCGCTCTCTCTCTCTCTCTCTCTCTCTCTCTCTCTCTCTCTCTCTCTCTCTCTCTCTCTCTCTCTCTCTCTCTCTCTCTCTCTCACACACACACACACACACACACACACACACACACACACACACACACACACACACACACACACACACACACACACACACACACACACACACCCACTCACTCTCTCTCTCTCTCTCTCTCTCTCTCTCTCTCTCTCTCTCTCTCTCTCTCTCTCTCTCTCTCTCTCTCTCTCTCTCACTCTCTCACTATCTCTATCACACACACATACACACACACACACACACACACACACACACACACACACACACACACACACACACACACACACACACTCTCTCTCTCTCTCTCTCTCTCTCTCTCTCTCTCTCACTCTTTCACTCTCTCACTCTTTCTCTCTCTCTCTCTCTCTCACTCTTTCACTCTTTCACTCTCTCACTCACCATCAGCATCTCCCTCTCTTTCCATCCCCATCCCTCTTCTCCCCCTCCGTCGATCCCGCAATGTGCGAGTGCATTTCAACCTTTGCCTGTCCGCAGGAGTCTTCCCGACTCGGAGCACAGCCGCCCCTCCCCGCCCCGCCCCATGGAACGAGTGCCCGCGTTTCTCTGCCGTCCGTAAAGGAGAGCTCACAGTCGTATCTTATCTCGAGAATATTAAGGTCAATAGGGATTACCGAAGTGAATGATTTAGTGTTCCGCTCCCGATGTCTGGCGGGCGCCGCTTTTGCTTCGTGGATTTAAAGGGCGATTTTGTTATTGGTATTGTTGTTGATTTTATGATATTATTAGTATTGGTGTTGTTTTATTGTTGTTATTATTTATTTGTTTATTTATTTGTCTTGGTTACAAAGCTCTTACAGACATTCACCTTGTTCATCTTGATCGTCGTTATATTTAAGTATCGCCGGAGAAAACGAACTTACTATCATGATATGGATAAGATCACATTATCTCTTGATAAGAAGAGGGAAGTGAGCCGTTAGTTTCAACTTTATTTAAGCAAAAGAATTGTGACTGATTATGATGTGTCGGCAATGTGGTTCGCTTTGCATGTTGGGAATTACGCGTGCAGTTCACGTGATCCGGACTGTGATGCTCATCTGTTTGTAGACGGCACTTTCACTTGCCTCAGTTTTATTTTTGTCGCGTTATCCAATTCGCACACCTTCTCTCTCTCTCTCTCTCTCTCTCTCTCTCTCTCTCTCTCTCTCTCTCTCTCTCTCTCTCTCTCTCTCTCTCTCTCTCTCTCTCTCTCTCTCTCTCTCTCTCTCTCTACCTCTATCACACACTCCATCTCTCCATCCTTCCTTCCCTCCCTCCCGCTTCTCCCTCTCTTAACCCCTCCTTCCCTCCTTCTCTCCTTCCTTTCCTCCTTCTCTCCTTCCTTCCCTCCTTCCTTCCCTCCTTCTCTCCTTCCTTCCCTCCCTCCCTCTCTGCCCTTCTCCCTCCCTCTCTGTCCTCCTCCCTCCCTCCCTGTTCTCTCTCTCTCTCTCCCTCTCCCCCCTCTCCCCCCCCTCTCTCTCTCTCTCTCTCCCTCTCTCTCTCTCCCTCTCTCTCTCTCTCTCTCTCTCTCTCTCTCTCTCTCTCTCTCTCTCTCTCTCTCTCTCTCTCCTCTCTCCTCTTTCCTCTCTCCTCTCTCCTCTCTCCTCTCTCCTCCCTCCTCCCTCCTCCCTCCTCCCTCCTCCCTCCTCCCTCCTCCCTCCTCCCTCCCTCCCTTCTTGCCTCCATCATTCCCTGCCATACTCCCTCCACTTTTCTCTCCCTCCCTCTTAAACAAGATTTTGTAAGGAATTTCACCTCAAATATACAATGTTTACATTCTTCGTATCCGGTTCATTGTTTCCTTCAGATCACTGCCATCGGACAAGTGAATCGGCGCATTGCAGTGACAAAGTGAAGATGTTTCCGGTGTTCTTTTTTTTCTTTGATAGACTCCTGTTATCGCTTCCTGTCATTTTGCTTGTTTTCTTGAAGTAGTATACATATTCATATATATGTATGTAAGTATATACATATGTGTGTGTGTGTGTGTGTGTGTGTGTGTGTGTGTGTAAGTGAGAGAAAGAGAACTCCTTATGTTTGTATTATATTAATGTGTTTTTTCCTTTCCAGGTACGACATTGTTAGAATGGTGCTTTGCGTTGGATGAAGGAGAATCTCGTGTAAGTGTTTGTTATACTCATGGTTTTCCTTGTTGTATTGAGGTTTTAGAAGGTCAGAGATCTTGTGTGACAAAATGATTAAGGAAATATTGTGATTATGTCGGTGCAATTATTTGTATTTTATAGACACGCTAGTTACGAAATGTTGAAGGATTCAGTATTTTAACGAAGTCTCTGGATTGAATTTACTGAAGTTTCTAAACATAGTGTTTACAAATCAGATTGATGTTACATAGAGACCTTAGATTTTATGCTCCGGAGCATAGCATAAAGCTTGTCGCGCACCTGCTCGGATCGGAAACACCGCGGAAGCTTGCGAAGCCTCGGAACGGACACGACACGACGTTCAGCCCGCGCACCAAACAGATGACATCGGAACGGAAACGACGCAGATGCTGTTCATTTCAGTGTACATCGGGCGAAGAAAGGTGATGCAGGTGTGATTTCATAGTATTCCAGCTAAAATGAGTGATAGCAGTGACGAAGAAGCATTAGCAGCTGCAGAGGAGGAAGAAAAAAAAAAAAAAGCAGGGGATTCATCATATATGTGCTTCTAGAGAACACGAAGGCCATCTTACGCCATCGTAATAATACTGATGACTTATATCATATAAAATTTCGTAATGACACACGTAATTAATAAGTTTTTCATCCAAATTAACTAACATAATCACTGTACACGTGTCCACAAGGCAGTATACAGCCGTTCTGCGCAGGCGCGGTCTCTCAGACGCATCGGAACTATCAGAAAAATATTCTTTCCAAGATATCCGAGGCGTTTCGATTCCGATCCGAGGCATCGTTTCGTTTCCGATCCGAGCAAGTGCGCGTTATCACGTTCAAATGTATGGTTTAGATTTCTTTCTGATGTTTCGTGTCCGTTCCGACGCGTCGTGTGTGTGTGTGAGTGAGTGAGTGTGTGTGTGTGTGTGTGTGTGTGTGTGTGTGTGTGTGTGTGTGTGCGTGCGTGCGTGCGTGCGTGCGTGCGCGCGCGCGCGTCCGTCTGTCGGACTGTCTGTTTATCACTTTATATCTATCTGTCTATTTTCATATCTGTATATATGTTTGCAATGAAACTGACACGAGCTCGTCCCCATGCATCAGGAATATCAGGAGACGACAGATGGAGCGCATTAAGCCCCAAACTTCAATATTTATAGGCCGTTAGAGCGGAGGCGACAAACACAACGACAGGTGGGACTTGGTCGTGAAAATCATTCTGCAGCTGAACCCCGTGGCTCGAAGACGGTGGGCGGGGAGGGTGGCTGGGGGAGGCCCGGAAACGCCCTCTGCCTCGCAGGGAAACGGATAACAACTGTTTTACCTCTCCCCCTTTCTCTCTCATATTCCCCCTTCTTTCTTTCTTTCTTACACTCTTTGTTTGTTTCTTTCTTTCTTCCGCTTCCCATCTCCTCCTCCCCCCATTTTCCTCTTCCCACTCCCTCCCCCCTTCTCCCTCTCCCTCTCCCTCTCCCTCTCCCTCTCCCTCTCCCTCTCCCTCTCCCTCTCCCTCTCCCTCTCCCTCTCCCTCTCCCTCTCCCTCTCCCTCTCCCTCTGCCTTTCCCTTTCCCTCTCCTCTTTCTATTCGAAACAAAGAGGGTATTTTGCACCTCTGTCCCACATGCCTGCCTTCTAATATATGTGGCTGTCTGCATGTTGTCGCTAATGACTTTTGCTAATGGCGATTTTAATCAGTTAATAAGAACTGGCGTCGAGTGATGTCCGCGATGGTGTTCGCAGTGCTGATGCAGCTAATCGCACGGCTGTTTATTTATGATAATTGTTGACATGTTTTTATCTGTATGTAATATAAATGTTACCTCTGAAGTCTCTGTGGACGGTATTGACATGTTAAGCCCTCATGTTTATAGATACGGCTAGAAGAGAATTAGCGTGTTTATTTGGGTCGAGGTCACTGTCGGGGGTCAGGCTAGCTAGTGCCTGGGGCTTGTGAGGTCACTGCAGGTCACGATTCAAAAGCGTAAACAGCTTACTGTATGTTTCCGGGAAAGTTTCCAGAGCACGGTTTAGAAAGCAGGCGCCGGTTATGACTTCACTCGGATAGAGGGCCTTGCGGTTTCGGATATTTCATTGGAATTTGCTATTTTTTTTGTTATGCATATAAAGTTGCTCTCGTTGTTTGTGATTCATTTTACTTCACATGTTACTGGGTCACTGTATGAAATTATCATTAATGTATTTTTGATCCACTTTGCTTCGTATGTTACTGTTATTTCATAGATTATATTTAGGACGTTTGTATGGACCACCTTGCGATAGACTTTCTATAGTGGCGGTATCTTGTAGCGCACCGTTCTTCCGTGAGCGAGTAACGGGCGTGTCGTTGTGTTAAGTTGATGCGAAAAGGCGTGAAGGAATGATGTTTGTATTGTTCAAGGTTCATTATTATTCAGCTGACTGGCGAGTGAAACTTGGGCGTTTTTGGGGTTTGTATTCGGTGAAAGTCTTTCTTGGGACGTGTATA
>NW_028234405.1:23645723-23648223 GCF_977035675.1 Penaeus japonicus | reverse complement strand
ATATACATGTATATATGTATGTATATATATACATGTATATATGTATGTATATATATACATGTATATATATATGTATATATATACATGTATATATATATGTATGTATGTATATATGTGTGTATATATATGTATACATATGAATATATATTTATATATGTATATATTTGTATATGTATGTATATGTATCTATATGTATATATATGTATATATTATATGTATATATATATTTATATATATATGTATGTATGTACATATATATGTATGTATATATATATGTATATGTATATATATATATATTATATGTATATATATGTATATATATCATATATGTATATATATGTATATATATTATAAATGTATATATATTATAAATGTATATATATTATAAATGTATATATATATTATATATGTATATATAATATATATGTATATATTTTATATATGTATATATATTATATATGTATATATATGTATATATATTATATATGTATATATATATATATGTATATATATATATGTATGTATGTATGTATATATGTGTGTATATATATATGTATATATATATTTATATATGTATATATTTATGTATATATATATGTATATATATGTATGTATATATATGTATTTATATATATGTATATATATATATGTATATATGTATATATATATACATATACATATACATATATACACACGCACACACACACACACACACACACACACACACACACACACACACACACACACACACACACACACACACACACACACACACACACACACACACACACACACACACACACACACACACACACACACACACACACACACACACACACACACACACACACACATACATACACACACACACATATACAGACACACATACACAGACACACACATACACAGACACACACACACATACATACACACAGATATACAGACACACATACACAGACACACACATACACAGACACACAAACACAGTAGGTAGATGTCTGACTTCTTTTGTAATATACCAGCTTAGTTTTTTTCTTCAGTAATGGGAACCCTTTAAGAATATAGTTTACGCAAGTCGTATGCACTAACGTTCTTGCTTTCCTTTAAGCGTCTTACGACCTCGAGAGTCAAACTGTGCCCTGCTTGGATGGCAACCCATGCTCTGGCCACACATTACATCACACAAGTCCGGACTGAAACATGTCGTCCCCCCTCCCATCACCAACAACCTCACAATTAGCAATGCAATGACTAACGTCGCCGCGGTCGCCCTCGCCGCCCTCGCCGCCCTCGCCGCCCTGGCCATGCTTTATCACCAAGTGGCATGTGTATGTCGGGGCGGGGTAGGGGCCAGCGGTCAGGTCTGAGGGAGGGCCAGTGCCGGCGGAGGGCGACCCTGACTCAGCGAAGAGGCCGTCGATGGCTCGATCCCATCCAAGACGCCGACCCGCACGCTCTCCTGAAAGGCTGAAGGAGGCCGACTTGTCATCCTCTATGCCGTCGTCGCGATGCCGATTCCTCCGGCGTATTTAGCGAGGACGTGTGCCGTCTGGTGTCCTCCCCGAATGGGTAATTGTCAATGTGGGCTGCCACCTCATTGGTAGGATATGGGGCTCAGAAGGATCCGTGACTGCCGTCGCTGAAGTCGGTCTTCCAGCTCAACATGTGCATTTGCAGTGAACTTGCATGGTAAGATGGGGGAGGAGATTTGCTGCGCCTATAAATTATGGATTTTGGGAGAGTGGAGAAGGAGAGAGGGGCGGAGGAAGGGTAGGATCGGGTAGAGGAGGAGGAGGAGGTGGTGGAGGCGGTGGAGGCTGGCCTGTGACGTAATGGTGACGTCACGTATGGTGAACTGCCAGTACGCACCATCGACTGTGATTGTTTTTATGGAGGGCGAGGCTGTTCCTTTATTATTTACTAAAGCGTTAGTTTCTTTTTACATGGTGTTTGACTTGTATGAGACGAAATTTATGATGTAATAAATGCGATTTATCTTATTTTTTTGTTTACTGAGGCCATGGCGACTCCTTTCCATTTGGATGAAAATAATTCTTGAAAACTTGACATGAGTGACGGCATCAGAAGGGGGCGTGTCTGTAGCGAGGTAGCTGAGCAGCGCCGCAGGTAACAAGTCACAAGGGCCGTGTGCAGACTGCTATCTCCTCGGCCTGTCATAGCTAGGTTGGGTTGATACAGCTCCCCATCTTGTGCCCGGACGCTAGAGGCCCTTGTGAACGCGTGGGAGGCGTCGACGCCTTCTTTGCGTGAGTCTCCAGCCTGTAGGCCACTCCCCAGTGACGGGGGTACGTGTAGCGAGATGAATTCCCAGCAAAATACTGCGTTTTGTGTTGTGCCTCTGTAAGGATATGTGTAGAGCAAGTGCACAGGGCCGGTCGGTGCACAGTGATTAGTGAGCGGGCGTCCGTGCGTGGGGAACAGGCCCGTTCGGAAGAGTTCACAGAGGAGGAGGAGGGGAGATCCTGGCGCTCGTCTCCAT
>NW_028234405.1:23625723-23628223 GCF_977035675.1 Penaeus japonicus | reverse complement strand
TGTGTTTACCTCTGGCCTTTACCCGCTATTACCGTGGGTGCATGTTTTTCTCTTACTGTGCACGGTGTTTTTTATTCACTTTTGTCTTTATTTGTAAAAACAATATCGGCTATTTATTGTAGGTGTATATTTGTGTATACGGTTATTTTTCATGAAAGTTTGATCACTCTCGATTCCTATTTGGTCTTTTGGAATTTTGTAGATAACCTTGTCTTCGATGTTCATTGATGTTCAAACCAGTGCGTCCCTGGTGTCCACCATGTTCAGGAAGCCACAGGAGGCGAAGCGTTGAGGATCGACCGCCTGGCGACCGCGACTCGCAGGCCGGCATCGCTGACTGGACTGATTGTTCGATAGCCTGATGGTGCTGAGGCTCGCGCCGGGCTGCCGCGAGCACTCTAGGCCTGGCAGGCGGCTGCGGCGGCGGCCTCGGTGCTGGCCCAAGGAGTGTCCAAGGAGCACATTCCCGGAGGCGACGGCGACGAAACGGCAGTGGCGTCCCGAGCCCCTTTAGTGCGCGCCACTGCTCTTGAGGGCACTGGGCGAGTGGGCGTGGCTGGCCGGGAAGGGTCTCTGGCGAGCATGTGGTTGCGATTATAAGCAATTGTTTAGGAGTAGGGAGGGCATCAAAGGGGGGGGGTAGGGGTAGGGTAAGGGGTATGGGAAGACGGAGGGAGAGGGCAGGATGGAAGAGAGGGAAGGAGGAGTGAAGACAACGGAAGGGGAGAGTGAGTGTGGATAGATAGGAAAGATAAAGAGAGGATGGTTGAATGGGTTGGGGGGGGGGGGTGTCTGCGAGGTGGAAAGAAATGAGTAAATAAGTGAGTGAAGGAAAGGGAAAGAAAGAAAGGTAGAGGATGTTAGAAAAGATGCAACAGAAAAATTACATAGTTTGTGTACCCGAATGACGTAATCTATGATGTGATCCTCCATCTTGTTTTTCCTTTTTTTTATCCTTATTGTTTATAGAGTCGCACATTTTTTATATGAAAAGGAAATGTCAATTAAAGAAGCAGTTAGCATGGCCTCTTTAGGAGATCGCATGAATTATTCCAGTTATGCGTTATTTTAGATTCTGAAAGAGTAAGCAGATGTTTGCACGTCAGATGAGTCGCTTGCGGGCAAAGGGGATTGCTCAATTGCTCACTAAATGTTAATGTGTGTTTGCGTGTGTTTGTTCATTTGTTTGTTTCTTTGTTTTATTTGCTTCTTTGTTGTGCGTGCGTGTGTGCATGCGTCTGATTTGCGTGTTCTCGTGTGGGTGTGTTCGTGTAGACGCTTATGTGCATCTGCGAATGTACATTTGTACATGAATGTGCGCGTAGAAGTGGATACTTATCGTTTAGTCACAATGTCCAGCTGTCTTTGGTGTGCGTGGGATCATGTAACCAGGAGGAGGTTGCTCATGTGACCGTCATACTCAACACACATACCAACATTGGGTCCCTTTTGACCTCATAATTCGTTTTTGTGAAGTGTTGCATAAGTTGCATGAAGTGTCTTTCATTTGTGTGTGTATGTATGTGTGAGTTTGCGGGTGTGTTTGTGTTTATGTTTGTTTTTGTGTTTCTGTGTCGGTGGTTGAGTTGGGTTTGGGAGAGACAGAGAAAGAGAGAATGTACGAGCGAAAGGGAAGAGGGGGAAGAGAAAGAAATGAGATTTTGAAGTAGGACAAAGAATTCATGAAAGGGTGAGAGGGGAGGGGAGAGAGAGAGAGAGAGAGAGAGAGAGAGAGAGAGAGAGAGAGAGAGAGAGAGAGAGAGAGAGAGAGAGAGAGAGAGAGAGAGAGAGAGAGAGAGAGAGAGAGAGAGGGAAGGGGAGAAAGGAAGAAGGAAGGAGGGTGAGAAAAAAATAGGGATGGAGAGAGAGAGGGAAAGAGGGGGAGAAGGAGGGAAGAAGGAAGAGAGAGAAAGATGGAAGGAGGGAGAGAGAGTAAAAGGGAAGGAGGGAGAGTGAGTAAGAGGGAAGGAGGGAGAGAGAGTAAAAGGGAAGGACGGAGAAAGAGAAAAAGGGAAAGAGGGAGAGAGTAAGAGGGTAGAAGGGAGAGGAAAGGAGAGAGAAAGAGAAAGAGAGGAAGAGAGAGAATGAGACCTGGAGAGAAAAAGAGAAAGAGGGGAGGAGAGAGAAAGAGAAGGAGCATGAATGGAAGAGAGAGAAGGTGACAAAAGAGGGGAGGAGAAAGAGAAGAAAATGGAGAAAAGACTGAGTGTGAGTGTGAAAGTGAGAGTGAGTGTGAGTGTGAGTGAGTGAGTGAGTGAGTGAGTGAGTGAGTGAGTGAGTGAGTGAGTGAGTGAGTGAAAGAGAGAGATAGAGAGAGAAAGAGAAAGAGAGAAATGGGAAGGAGAAAGGGAGATAAAGAGGAAATGAGAAAGGAAGAGAAAGAGAGGAGGATAAAGGGAGAGAAAGAGAAAAGGAGAAAGAAAGAGAAAGAGAGAAGGATAAAGGGAGAGAAAGAGGGAAGGAGAAAGGAAGAGAAAGAGAGAAGGAGAAAGGGAGAGAA
>NW_028234405.1:23610723-23615723 GCF_977035675.1 Penaeus japonicus | reverse complement strand
TGATGAAGGTAGAGTGCGGGAAGACTCCGCATCCGTTAGTTTTCTTCCACTGGCTGTTTCAACTACGATCTGCAGCTGCAATACGGTGACGTCATTGCGTGGACAGGTGACGTAAGCGTTCTCGTGGGTGCATCGTCGCCTTGGCACTGCTTAATTAGTCTTTTTTTCATTCGCTGTGAAGTCTCGACAAGCACGTCAAGCATTGTTCGTTGTGGGAGCCTGTTCACCGCGACTTTCTCGGTGAAGGTTAATTATCATTTCTCGTTCGTTTCGCAATCGGCAGCGGCGAGGCAAGGAGAGAGATTTCAACATCGCTCGCAAGTCTCTCCTCCGCTCGCTCGCTTGTTGCCAGATCACGCGAAGGGGAGTAGCAAGGAGGCTTCGTTTGGGTCCATGTGGAAAGAGCCACGCCCTCCCCTTTATGCTCTTATATGCATGTGTACTGCCATACACGCTCTTCATGGACGAGTTTATGATGGGGGCGCAGGGGGTGACGGGGGGGGGGGGGCTAAGCTTGCTCGGTTCATAGCAATCTTCCACAGAGAGAGAGGGAGAAAGAGAAAGGGAAGGGAACAGGCGAACAAAAAGGTGCACACGAATTTACACGTTCATGTAGACACGCTACCGTGCAGAGACACATACACAAAGATACACACAGGCATACATAGACGAAAAGACACAGTGCACAGAAACACAGATACACACACACATGCACACAGATGTATACATATGTATGAAATTTACCGTGATCGAGCTCTTTTCATTCCTTATCGGACGAGCCTAACAGTTGTAGGAAACACATCTTGAGCGAATGTTATGGTGCGATGAAGCATGGGAGTGTAAGAGGGAGTGATGAAGGGTAGGGGGAGGTGGAAGGGGATGGTGTTGGCTCCATGTTTGCGCTCATGAACCGCCGTGGCCATGTGGCTTTGTGGTGCCCAGAAAGCCGACCTCAACCTGTGGGACGGATACGGGTTTCCGTCTTTCACGCTTTCCCTTCCCGACGAGACCTTGCTTGGTTCCTCCAGTCTGTTAGAACGTCTTGTTATTTGTGTATTTATATTTTGCTTACTTATCTGAGACGCGGGGCTTGGATATGCTCTAGAATGTTTGTTTTAAAAACGAATGCGCTCGATAGTGGTAAAGCAACAATCAGTTGGATCCCTTGCTTCTTGGGATGCGACAGCGAAGAGACTTTCGAAGTCGTGACCCAAACCCCCTCCTTATCCACAGGCTTTATTTCTCTTTATGTTCTTATTATGTCAGCTGATGTTTAAATAGCTGGCGATACTCACGGGATGTATCTGGTGCCAGTCCTGGAATCGCGTTGCTTGTGTTTGATGCTCGATGGACGTTTAAGAAGGTCTTTTGGTCGTCAGGAGATTACTGTGCTACTATTAGAGCATGTAAGTTACCAGCGAGTGTCGTAACAGTCGACGGTCGGTCACGGAATGGTAGACTGGCGGCATTTTCCGAGCAAGTTATTTTATTTTTAAAGAGTGATTTTCCAGTGATAGTTTACTTTTGTTCGGTCATTTTATTCATGTTGCGTTTGAAGGCCTGATAGAACAGCCGCCTCGGGAGGCTTGAGTAGCGTTCTCTGGCCATGTGCAGTGTCGTTCGTGTTATTTTTCGATTGGCTCGGGGTGCTCGGATGAATCCCCAGGCGCTCTCCTTCATGAGTTACTTTTATCAAATAACGAGAGGCCTGCTTTACGGATTCTCTCTCTCTCTCTCTCTCTCTCTCTCTCTCTCTCTCTCTCTCTCTCTCTCTCTCTCTCTCTCTCTCTCTCTCTCTCTCTCTCTCTCTCCTCTCTCCCTCTCTCTCTCTCTCCCTCCCTCCCTCCCTCCCTCCCTCTCTCTCTCTCTCTCTCTCTCTCTCTCTCTCTCTCTCCCTCTTTCTCTCCCTCTCTCTCTCTCTCTCCCTCTCTCTCTCCCCCCTCCTCTCTCTTCTCCCTCTCTCTTCTCCCTCTCTCTTCTCCTTCTCCCTCCTCCCCAACTCCTCTCGCTCTCCCTCTCCCTCTCCCTCTCCCTCTCCCTCTCCCTCTCCCTCTCCCCCTCTCAGCCGTATAATCGATCGACTCCGTATTGACTGCCGCAATTAATACGGAAGGAGATGACTCGGAGCCGCTCATCGAACTAGAAGTCTTAGCGATAATCGAAAGTCACTTGAGTGAAGCTCCTGTTGGGTCAACTTCTCACTCAAGCGGGACACAAAACTAAATCTTGTCGTAGGTGAAAGGGAATTCCGAGGAAATGTCCTGAGTCAAAGGAGATTCGTAACTCCTAACTGAAAAAGCAAGGCAATTAATTCGTCAATAAGTGCGTCTAGAGGATGATTTTCCTTTCCTTATTCCATCGTCGTCTTCATTCACGTCTTTCAATTCATTACGTAGCGAATAAAGAGGATTTAATGGTATCAAATACGAAATAGAGTAGAGAGAAGTCATGGAGTTACATATCCAGCTGTATTGGGCATTTGTTTATGCTTGTCAGCTGCTAAATGTTGCCAGACTAATAACTGGTCATGACTAATTTCTCTTATTTCATAACTATACGGTAAACCACTGGATAGATTAAGAAAATGTCTTCAAGAATGTGATTATCGGTCAAGAAATTGATATGGATGCTTCGTTATGAGCTAATCAGATTGAGTGATCTCAATATCGTTCAAAGAATTTCGCATAGGCCTATAATTGCAAATAAATGTTATGATTTTTTATGTAGCAGAACTAAACCTACACTAAATGGGAAAGGAATATGACGGGGGGGGGGATGTGTAAGATAGTAGGTAATTCTCTTTCGATGCTGACGGCCAGGAATACTATTATATTGATATTAAGTTAGTTAAATGTTGGACTCTTCAGAACGATCGGTTACAAGAAGTATTCAATTATGTTCAAACTACTGTCTATCTCTACCATTCAACCTCGTTTTATTCCTTGACTCGTTATTTCGAGCACGAAAACCTTCGAAGTGGCCAACGCGAATGCCTTGATTGGCGGCTCTCTTGCTTACTTGGGAACACCTGACTGCCCTTAGGACACCTCGACAGCTCTCCTAAGGGCGGAGCGTTTTTAGGAAGACTATTACTGCAAGTTGGGAGTGGATGTCCTGGGGACTTGTGAGTTCCTAAAGATTGTGCGAATTGTTATAATGACCGGCCTAGGTGTATGATAAATGTTTGTATATGTATGTCAAATGTCATTGCATATGTATGCGTGTGCGCCCCCTCCCCCCCTCACTAATACCACAACTAATCAACCAAAACTTGATTATTTGAGGGCGAGAGTGTGATTGTGCTGGGCTCCTGTTTGTGAGCTTAATTTGACAACGATTTTTTCGCAATGTGGGTTTAAAGTGAACTGTGCCGTTGGGAAGAAGATGGGTAATGGGGTGGGGTAGAGGGAGGGGGAGGGGGGGAGGGGGAAGGGGAAGGCGAGTGTGAGGTAAGCGTGAGGTTTATGGGCGAGTTTTATTTGCTGGATGAGGGAAGGGAACACGTTTATAGGTCAGTGGGGTTAAGGGAATAAGAGTGAGAAAGGCGAGTTTTTTTTTTATGTGTTTGACGATCCGCGAGTCACGTTTTTTATGAGTTTCAGGATCAGTGACTCATGTATTTTTTATGAGCGTCAGGGAGGTCCTCACATTCGAGGGGAAACGACCGGCCTTCATGAGTGGGCGAATGGTGGGAATTAAAAGAGCGATCAGTATGGACGAAGGGAGGGGGGCCGTCGCCGAGAGAGCCAAGCGCGGCCGGGGGAAGGACAAAAGTGAACCGAGCGGAGGCAAGGGGGGAGGGGAGGAGGAGGGAAAGGAGGGTTAGTGGTAAGAGGGTAAGGGGGGGAGGGGAAAGAGATGAAAGTTGAGGGTTGATAAGGGGTTGAGGGGGCGATGGAATGAAGGGGTAAGGGGACGAGGGGATGAAGGTTAAGGGAAGGGGTAAGGGGCAAGGGGCAAGGGAGGGGTGAAGGGAGTCAAGGGTGAGCGCAAAGGGAAAGGGGCAGGGGTGGGGCCGGGGGAGGAGGGGGCGCAGGGTTGAGGGCCCAGGGCAATACCGAGACCAGGAGAGAAAAATGACGTTATACGAAAATCGACCCGAGGTAAAGGATGACAAGTGCGGGGTTTGGTCGGGTGCCTCCCTCTTATTTCCCTTCTGCTTGTGAGCAAGCAAAAGAGATCCGTGAGAACAAACACATTCTACAAGCAGTCTCACTCTCGGCAAAAAAAAAGAAAGAACAAATCGAAAAAAAGACGAAAAAACAGTTTGAAAATGAAAACTGCATTTTCTTAAGTAACAAATAGCCCCGCGGCCAGAGAGAGAGGGAGAGAGAGATAGAGAGAGAGAAAAAAATGTTTTATAAAGGGAATAGACTTGGTTAGGACATAAAAGCGCGTAGTTATCAGTGTGGGAAGCTCTAGAGAAAAACGAGAGAAAGAACGCGAAAACAATAGTCGGCGGAGAGGGGGGGGGGGGTAGCAAGGTGTGTGTGTGTGTGTGTGTGTGTGTGTGTGTGTGTGTGTGTGTGTGTGTGTCTGGTAACATCCAAAGCGGAGGTTACTGTTTGCTAGATACTATTTAGTTGCTAGCAATCTTACTAGATGCCGTTCAGTAGCTTGTAGTCCCGATATGTTAGCAAGATTTGTGACAACATGAAAGGAGATCTCATCATGTATACACGACATTCAAAGAGCTGAAGGCAGAAAGGCTTGCGAACTGATTTGCGAATAAGAGGACGGCCTCGGGAGGAAATCTGTGCTTAGCTTGCATATTTTCGTTGATGACGTGAGCCAGCGTTGGGAGCTGGTTTTGAATAAGGATGGCGGAGGATTATGAGCTAGATTTATTTGTAGGCTTATTTTTCCGTAGGCCTCTTGGTTACGAAGAAGGTGGAGGCGGGGAAGGAAGAGAAAGAGGAAAAAAGACTCTCAATTGGTTTATCTGGGAAACCTCTCCCTACAATCGAGTCGTGGAAAATTTGCATATTATATATCTTGTT
>NW_028234405.1:23588223-23595723 GCF_977035675.1 Penaeus japonicus | reverse complement strand
CTCTCACTCATTTTCCTCCTCTCCCTCACATCCCTCTCCCTCTCTATTTCCCTAACTTTTCTTTCTCTTCTCATCCACTCCTTCCCTCCACCCGTCCTCCCTTCCTTCTCTCATCTCCTTCCCTTGCCTCTTACCCTATCTTTCTTAGATTTCACGCTTCTCTTGGCCTTTTTCCCATCTCTCCTTTCTGCCTCTACTCTATCTTTTTCTCCCTCCTCTCCCCCTCCTCTCCCCCTCCTCTCCTTTCTCCCTCTCCCCATTCTCCCTCCTCTCCCCCATCTCTTCTCCCTCTCCCTCTTCTCTTCTCTTCTCCCTCTCCTCCTTCTCTTCCTTTCCCCTTCTCTTCTCCCTATCCCCATTCTATTCTCCCTCTCCCCCTTCTCTTCTTCTCTCCCTTCTCTTTTCCTTCTCCCCCTTCTCTTCTCCCTCTCCCCTTCTCTCCTCCCTCACCTTTTTTCCAAGTACAAGTTTTCCTCTCTTGTGCCCTGAGGTTTTCTTCGTATTGTCTCCTGGGTTCCAATGTTCTATTAGGTTTAAACGATTTACTTTTGGTTGACGTTCCGCGAAGTCCTTTGAGGTTTCCTGGGATTCCACTACGTTCTGCAACAATGTATGGTGTTCTGCGATGAGGTTCCCGGAGGTCCGGTGAGACCCGGCGAGGTTCCCCTTGGGTCCACTCCTCGTCCTGGCCGGCGCGCGCCCTCAGGACCTTCCCGCCTTCATTACCAACTTACCCAACTCTTCCCGCGAGCTTTGCGCGCCCATCGCCTTTAATTGCGCTCTCTTGTTGCTGTCGCCACCCCCCTCCTCCTCCTCCTACTCCTCCTCTTTCCCATCTCCCTCCTCCTCCTCCTCCTCCTCCTCCTCCTCCTCCTCCTCCTCCTCCTCCTCCTCCTCCTCCTTCTCCTCCTCCTTCTCCTACTCCTCCTCTTTCCCATCTCCCTCTTCCTCCTCCCCCTCCTCCTCCTCCTCCTCCTCCTCCTCCTCCTCCTCCTCCTCCTCCTCCTCCTCCCCCCCTCCTCCCCCCCTCCCCCACCTCCTTCTCGTCGTCGTCCTCCCCCCCTCCCCCTCCCCCTCCCCCTCTTCTTTTCCTCTTCTTTTCTTCCCGTTTTTTTTCTTCCTTCTCCTCTTCCATTTTTTTTCTTCCTCCTCCTCTTCCTTTTCTCGGTTTGCCTTATCCTCTTCCTTCTCCTTCCTCCTCCTCCTCCTCCTCCCCCCTCTCCTCCTCCTCCTCCCCCCTCTCCTCCTCCTCCTCCTCCTCCTCCTCCGCCATCCTTATCTATCGGTTATAATTACTTTTCATTCTTCTTCCCTCGTGTCCTCCTCCTTCGTGATGTTTGTTTTGCTCGTGTAACTTTTGTTTATTTGTTTGTTCCTTTTGCGTATGCTTGCGCGTTTTTGTGTGTGGGTGTTTGTGTGTTTACTTGTGTATGTATGTGTATATGTCTGTTTGGGTGTATGTGTGAGTGTGTGGTTTGTGCATGTCCGTGTGCGTGTGCATGTGTGCTTGTATGCCTGTCTCCCCTTGTATTTATATACATATCTGTCTTTCTATGTGGGTCTCTCTGTTTCTGCGTGTCAGTATCTGGTGGGGGAGGAGCGGGGGTGACGGCGGAAGAGTGATTGGGCGGGCGAAGGGCAGTGATGGGAAATGGGATTGGCTCCCCCTCCCTCTAGGCACAAACATCAGTGCTGATTCATTAGCATCACCGCGACTCTCCCTCGCTCGTTCGCTCGCTCCGCTGACGCCTGCAAATGTCGACGGATACTCGTGTACTTGAGCGGACAGGCAAGCGCCATCAACTATCCGCGCACCAATACTCAAGCACATTTTTTTCTTTTCTCTGCCTCCTTCCCTCCCTCCATGCATGCGTACATGCATACACACGCATACCCACACCCACATTCACACCCACATTCCACCCACACCCATGACCCTTTCCTCTCCACCACTCACTGCCCTCCCTTTTTCTCTCCCTGTTTCCTTCCCTCCTTCTCTCCCTCCGAACACTACTGACCTCGTGAGGATTCCCGACCGTCTTGCCGCCGCATTCGACACTATCTTGCCTCCTCATCCCTAAGCACTCTCGGGGAAATTCTTCCCCGATATACGGCATTATACTTACAAACAGAGCCATTAATTGCGAGTCTTTGGAAGGCGGGTGGGGCCGGGGGGTGGAGGCGTCAGGCAGAGGGTAGGTTGAGAGGGGCCAGAGGGGGGGGGGGGCAGTAGATGATGGAGATATTGCCATCGTGCGATTGAGGCCGAGAAGGTCGTCTCGGAGGATGCGTTGATGGCGCGACCGACACGCCGATGGGGCAGCGGGCCCCTCAGGCCTGTCCTCTTTTGGGAGTTTTTTTCCCCCAAAATAGATGTTGTCTTTCTTTCCATATGTGTACTGCATATATATATATATATATATATATATATATATATATATATATATATATATACATATATATACATATATATACATATACATATACATATACATATATATATATACACACATATACATATACATACACATACACATACACATACACATATACATATACATATACATACACATACACATACACATACACATACACATACGCATACACACACACACACACACACACACACACACACACACACACACACACACACACACACACACACACACACACACACACACACACACACACACACACACACACACACACACACACACACACACACACACACACACACACACACACACACACACACACACACACACACACGTGTGTACGTGTATTTATGTATGCGAACGTACATACATTTAAATAAACATACATACATACATACATACATACATACAAACATACAAAATACATACATGCATATATACATACATACAGACATATTGTTATATACATACATACATACATACAGACATATTGTTATATACATACATACATACATACATACATACATAGCTACATATACATTATTTATACATACATACATAGCTACATATACATTATTTATACACATATTTATGAATTTGTACACAGTGTGTAACCGTTTTCTAAGCTTTATAGCGTAGGTATTATATTCTTGAAATAATGAGTCGTTGTCGTTTAAAGGCAGGATCTTGAATCATTGCACATCCGATGGCCGCGCAGTGTCCTTCCCGATCGCGCGTTGTCAGCGGTGCCAATTCTAGTGCAAGGGTAGGGCGAAGCGTGACGTGCTCCTTATCCTCGTGTGACCTGGCTGGAGCTTGGCCAGGCGCCCCCCTTCCCCACTCTCCTCTCCTGCCCTTTCCTCTCCCCCTCCTTCTCCTCCTCTTCCTCCTCCTCCTCCTCCTCCTCCTCCTCCTCCTCCTCCTCCTCCTCCTCCTCCTCCTCCTCCTCCTCCTCCTCCTCCTCCTCCTCCTCCTCCTAACCCCTGCCCCCCTTCCTCCTCTTAACTACTTCAGCCTTCCCTCCTCCTTCACCGCCTCCAGCCTCCGCGCTTTTCGTCTTTTCTTCTTCCCGTGCCATGTAAGATGTGAGTGGAACTTGCAAAATCATTTTTTGTGTTGTTCTGGTTTTCGATGTTTTGCATTTGTTTATTTTGTTATCAAGGTCATTCAGTGGGAAAAGGCAGTGTGACGCGAAGACCCAACTTTGCAAACTCATTGTGGGAAGAATGTAGCAGAGACATGTGGATCGACGACGAAAGGAGATAGGGTCTAAGGGACGGCGAAAAGGAAGCAGGCGAGGGCAGGGCAACGGCGAGGTCAGCCCAGGTCGGCGGGTTGGACGAAGAAAGACGGGAAGGCGAGAGCTGTCACCGCCGTCGCGCAGGTGTGCCTGGAACGGTGCCGCCGTCTCTACGACCCGCGAATGTCCAAGCCTCCGGGCCGAGGGAGCCTTGTTTGCCTTTGCCCTCGAAGCGGAAGGGAGAGCGCCGGTGCCCTCGCCCCCCTCCTCCCTTCGCTGACCGAGTAGGAGCCGAGTAGGAGTCGGCGCGGGCGGCGGCGACTTCCCCTTTAGTCGCGGACGGGATAATTATATATGTATGAAATATGAACAAATGCTTTCTTGTACGTTGTGGAGCGGTGAATGTTATATTGCCTCCATTCTTGGGCGCTCTGGGGAGCAGACTCGTTATGCTGGTTTTGTCTAGTGGTTGCTGTTACCACTACAATCGCCCACCATCACAAAGCCTCACCACTACCCAAATTATTTCCAGCCATCATTACTATTACCAACACCACAGTGCCTTAACACTTCTACCTGCCACCACAATCCCCTCCATTACCCACTACTAACACCACAATGCCCACCATCACCTCCCACCGCCACAATCCCTCACCACTTCTACCCACCCCACCCCCACTCCACCCCACTCCACCCTGACCACTGTCGTCGTCCTCGTCCTTCTCTTTTCGCTTAATGTATCCCCGTAATTCTCGCTCGTTCCAGTTCTCGGCCCTGCTCCCCTTGTCCGCCGAGCCTTTTTTCCATAATGCAAGACGGCCGCCGCCCCGTCAGCTTTTTACTCCCTTTTCATCAATATATCATCGACATGTATAGGCCTACTAACAACACTGCCTCAAGTTCGTCCTCTCTTTTTTGTCTAATCGTCCCACTCGGAGCTCGGCCCCAAGGCCGTCCTTTTCTTGGAGGCGGCCTATTCATAGCTCTACCTCTGGAACCTTTTTTTTTCTCTCTCTTTTTCCATTTGGCCTAGTCACAGCTCTACACCGGGGTCGCCCTTTTCATTTTTTCTCACGGCTTATTCGCACCTCTGACCCTGGATCGTTTTTCTCAGTGGTCCTATCCATAGCTTTCCCCTTGATCTTTTTTGACGTTTTTTCAGTCCTATTCGCACCTCTGTTCGTAGATCGTTTTTTCAGTCGGCCTATTCGCATCTCTGTCCCTGGATCTTTTTTTTTCAGTCGTCCTATTCGCACCTCTGTCGCTAGATTGTCCATTTTAGTCGGCCAGCTCTCTCCTCCGTCCCTGAATCGCCGTTTCAGTCGGCCTACACTCACCTGTCATTTTCTTTTCTTCTTCCAATGTACCTCCTCGCTTCTCAGTCCCTAGATCTCTCTTTTTTGAAACCTTATATATTTGTGGCGTACCTACCCCCAGCACACACACACTCCCGTCTCTTCTCAGGAGAAAGGCGCTCACGTTGCCTCTTTTCGTGTAAATAATGTCCATCCTCTTTGGAGTTATATTTAGGTTTTGTCTTCCCGATGAATCACTGGCAGTAATTGGCACCTCTAGAGGCAAAGGTCAGGTGAAGAGGGCACATGAGTTGCACTATGGCACTGTAAGGGGGTGGAGGCAGGAGATACACACACAAACACGGGGGCACACACACACACACACGCGCGCGCGCGCGCCCACACACACACACACACACACACACACACACACACACACACACACACACACACACACACACACACACACACACACACACACACACACACACACACACGTATACACACATGTATTCACCTATATATATATGTGTGTGTGTGTATTATATTTTTTTGCACTTGTTCTTCCAGTTTCCCTCTGTCCACACTGCCCCCATCGATCCATCCCAGTTTCTCGCCTCTCCTTCCCTCCTTCTTCTTTCCCTCCCTCGCTCCCTATTCCGCCACGCGCGCCTTCCTCCTTCCCTCCGCGAGCTGGAAGGGCACAGCGTCTTTAAGAATATTTGCGAGAAAGTTTCGCCTCGTCCCGGTATGGTAGTAGGTATCGCGGCCGGACGCTCATCACAAATATGCCGTTAATATCGTTAGCCTCGCCGGAGACTTATCGCCGCGTCCGATCGCCTTATCGGCCGCCGGCGGAATTCCTTCGGGACTTCTCGGAGGAGCGGCAGGAGCTCGATTCTTGGGCGGGGAAGTCGGGGATTTCCTCCCTATCGTAGCTTGGCAGTGGTAGGGGTTTCCTTACTGGCTATTCTTTATTGAGTTGGTCTCTCTCTCTCTTATTATTATTCTCCTTCTCCATTTCCGCCGCCTCCTTCTCCTCCTCCTCCTCCTCCTCCTCCTCCTCCTCCTCCTCCTCCTCCTCCTCCTCCTCCTCCTCCTCCTCCTCCTCCTCCTCCTCCTCCTCAACTTCCATCTCCACCTCAACTTCCCCCCCTTCTACAATATGATCGCTCACCGATCTTGCACCGACCTATCATACTGCATGGAGTGTATAATGTTCTCATCACCTCGGCTTCAGGAGCCAAAGCTTACGCGAAGATAAGAAGCGAGATTCTGCTTTTGAGTTCGTGCCAAGGACCCCCCACCCTCCCCCTTATGAGAAGGTCGTCCGCGATTGTCTTCGTTTCCGTCTCTCTCTCTCACTCTCTCTCTCTCTCTCTCTCTCTCTCTCTCTCTCTCTCTCTCTCTCTCTCTCTCTCTCTCTCTCTCTCTCTCTCTCTCTCTCTCTCTCTCTCTCTCTCTCTCTCTCTCTCTCTCCCCTCTCCCCTCCTGGTTGAAAGCAGATTTCGGCTTATGTTAAAGATTTATAAACATTGGAACTCTTATCAGATAATTTCAACATTTGTAATCATAGGCACAGACTCCTTTGTTGATATTTTTGTTGTTGTTTGGCTATTGGCTCTTGCGAGTAGGCAGATTTCATTAGTATGGATGAAATTGTCCTTTATTATCCGCCTGTTTACTTGTGCGTGGTTGTTAATACAGGTAAATGCCATCCCTTAATTTGCATACACAGTTTAACGTTTTTCTTCTTCTTTTCCTTTCAGGTACGTTTGAAGAGGGTCTGCATTGTGGACGGTATGTGTAAAATGGTGGATTTCATCCTCTCTTTCATTTTCTCTTTTTTTCATTTTTTTCTTTTTCTTGTTTTTTTTAAAGCTCGTGTTCATTTCTAGGTCTGAGGATTGTGACGTCATAGGATGCATCTGCAGGCTAGGCGGAGTATTGATTCGATTTTTCCAATGGGAAAGAGAAGGATCTTTATTAGAGTGTGGATGTGCTCTCAAGTACAGTATGTGTGTGATTATATATGAATTTTGAGTGATTTTTCTTGTGCATATTCTTGTTTGTTTGCGTTTCTCTTTGATAGTGTTCGTGTGTTTGTTTATGTGTGTGTTCGTTTTCGTGTTCGTATGTGAGTGTGTGTGTGTATGTGTGTGTGTGTGTGTGTGTGTGTGTGTGTGTGTGTGTGTGTGTGTGTGTGTGTGTGTGTGTGTGTGTGTGTGTATCTAGCGGCGTTCGAGTGGCTAAGACGGATAAGATTTTTGTGGTTAGCTCACCTGCCTCGTACAAACATTAATTACCGATTTTTTAGCGGAGCGCGGTTAAAGACAGCAAAATATTAGACACTTGGAAGGAGAGAGGGAGAAAGGGAGGTAGGAAGCAATGGAGAGAGGAACCAATGGAGAGAGGAAGGAAGGGAGAGGGAGAGAGAGAGGAAGGACTGAAGGAAGGGAGAGGGAGAGAGAGAGGAAGGAAGGAAGGAAGGAAGGAAGGAAGGAAGGAAGGAAGGAAGGAAGGAAGGAAG
>NW_028234405.1:23575723-23580723 GCF_977035675.1 Penaeus japonicus | reverse complement strand
TTGCTAAATTCCCGAGGCAAGTAATTCATTTTGTGTTTAGTTGAATGGAGACAAGTATGATTCGTAGAGTATTTATGAGAGAGGGACGGTAGACAGGCAAGCGGGTAGGTAAGCAAGCAAGCAAGCAGATAGACACACAGGCAGGCAGGCAGGCAGGCAGGCAGGCAGGCATCAGACAGGCAGGCAGACATTAGACACGCATCAGACGGAAGGCACATAGGATACACACGCAGGCAGGCAAGCATCAGACAGGCATCAGATGGAAGGCGCAGGATACACACGCACGCACAAACACACATATCCTACATTACATAAACCTGAACCCATCTTTAGGGTGAAACTTAAGTCAAGGTTGTCTGTCATCTTTAGAATTAGAAGTTATCGAAGGTCTTTAAGCACCTGGAAGCCCGTTTTTGTTTGCTTGTTTTGTTTTATATTGTTATGTAGGGCAAAATGGAACGAAAAACCACATTCGGATGGACAGGAACCCGTAAACAAAAAGAATATAGAAAAAAATAGAAAGAGAAAGATATTAAGGAAAACAAAATGGAAGTGTGGGACTAAGCGTGAGAGTGAGAATGAGAATCAGAGTGAGAGAGTGAAAGAAAGAGAAAGAGAAACAAGGAAAGAGATGAAAAAGGTATTTATACTTTGGCGACGACTTTAGCGCAATCCCCTCCCACCGTAGGCCCAGTGAGAGTGTCGCCGTGAATAGAAGAGACCTCTCGAGTCACGATTCGCTGTTTCATTAAAGAGGGAGGGAGAGGGAGTGGGAATGAGAGAGGGAGTGAGAGTGAGAGTGGGGGTGGGAGGCGGAGTCGAAGTCGGAGAGGGCGAGGGCGAGGGAGTGAGATTGGGAGTGGGAGTGGGATTGGGAAAGGGAGTGGGATTGGGAAAGGGAAAGGGAAAGGGAGATGGAATTGAGTTGAAGAGGGGGAGAGAGAGAGAGAGAGAGAGAGAGAGAGAGAGAGAGAGAGAGAGAGAGAGAGAGAGAGAGAGAGAGAGAGAGAGGGATCGAGAGGGAGAGACGGGGAGAGGAAGGGAGAGAGGGAGAGAAGAGAGAGAGAGAGATGAGAGAGAGAGAGAGAGAGAGAGAGAGAGAGAGAGAGAATGATGAGAAAGAGAGAACAAGAGAGAAAGAGAGAAAAGAGAGAAAGATGGAGAGAGAGAAACCAGGAAGAAAGTAAAGAGAGAGGGGATAGAGGGAGAGAGAGAGAGAGGGGGGAGAGAGGAGAGGGAAGGAGAGAGAGAGGGAGAGAGGGAGATGGGAGAGAGAGAGGGGAGAGGGAGAGAGGGAGGGAGATGAGAGAGAGAGAGAGAGAAAGAAGAAGAATGGAAAAGATGACGAAGAGAATAGAGGAAAAAGAGAAGTTAAAAGAGAATTGAAGAATGATGAAAATTTGAGAGAAAGGGGGAGAGAGAAAAGGGAGTAATGGAGAAGAGGTAAAGAAGGTAAAGAGAGAAGGGAGACAAGAAGGTATAAGGCGAGAGAGGAAAAGACGGGAATGAGGAAGAGGTGAGGGAGAGTAAAGGAGGTGGGGAGAAGGAGAAGGGGAAGAAGGGAGGGGAGAAGGAGGGGGAGAAGGGAGGGGGAGAAGAGTGAGAAGGAGGAGGAAAAGAGAAGGAGGGGTGAAGGGGGGGAGAAGGAGGGTAAAGGAGAAGGAGAGGGAGAAGGAGGTTAAAGGAGAGGGGAGAAGGAAAAGGAAGGAGAAGGAGGGGGAGAAGGAGGGGGAGAAGGAGGGGGAGAAGGAGGGGGAGATCGGATGGGGTAAGAAAGTGTTTCTCCTTGAGTAGAAGTTGAGGGGGAGAAGAGAAGGAGGAAGGAGAAGGAGAAGGAGAAGGAGGGAGGATGTAAGAGAGGAGGAGGAGGAGGAGGAGGAGGAAGTGGGAGAAGAAGAAGAAGATAAGAATGAAGAAGAAGAAGAAAAAGAAGAAGAAGAAGAGGTAAGCGAGGAGAAGGAGAAGATGAAGTTCGAGAAGGAGAAGGAAAGAGAAGGAGAAGGAGAAAGGGAGAAGGAGAAGGTGAGAAGGAGAAGGAAGAAGGAGAAGGCATGAAGGAGAAGGAGAGAGAAGAAGGAGGAAGGAGAAGGAGAAGATCGAAGATGAAGCGAGAAGAAAAGAAGAGAGGAGAGAGAGAGAGATGAGAGAGGAGAAGGAAGAAGGAGAGAGGAGAGAGGAGAAGGCAGAAGGTAGGAAGGAAGATGAAGAGGAGAAGGAGATGGAGAAGGAAGAAGATGAGGAAGAAGAAGAAGAAGAAGAAGAAGAAAAGAAGAAGAAGAAGAAAAGAAGAAGAAGAAGAAAAGAAGAAGAAGAAGAAAAGAAGAAGAAGAAGAAAAGAAGAAGAAGAAGAAAAGAAGAAGAAGAAGAAGAAGAAAAGAAGAAGAAGAAGAAGAAGAAGAAGAAGAAGAAGAAGAAGAAGAAGAAGAAAAGAAGAAGAAGAAGAAGAAGAAGAAGAAGAAGAAAAGAAGAAGAAGAAGAAAAGAAGAAGAAGAAGAAGAAGAAGAAAAGAAGAAGAAGAAGAAAAGAAGAAGAAGAAGAAGAAAAGAAGAAGAAGAAGAAAAGAAGAAGAAGAAGAAAAGAAGAAGAAGAAGAAGAAAAAGGAAGAAGAAGAAAAAGAAGAAGAAGAAGAAGAAAAGAAGAAGAAGAAGAAGAAGAAGAAAAGAAGAAGAAGAAGAAAAGAAGAAGAAGAAGAAAAGAAGAAGAAGAAGAAGAAAAGAAGAAGAAGAAGAAAAGAAGAAGAAGAAAAGAAGAAGAAGAAGAAGAAGAAAAGAAGAAGAAGAAGAAAAGAAGAAGAAGAAGGAGAAGAAGAAGAAAAGAAGAAGAAGAAGAAGAAGAAAGAGAAGAAGAAAAGAAGAAGAAGAAGAAGAAGAAAAGAAGAAGTAGAAGGAAGAGAAGAAGAAGAAAAAAGAAGAAGAAGAAGAAGAAAAGAAGAAGAAGAAGAAGAAGAAGAAGAAAAGAAGAAGAAGAAGAAGAAAAGAAGAAGAAGAAGAAGAAAAGAAGAAGAAGAAGAAGAAAAGAAGAAGAAGAAGAAGAAAAGAAGAAGAAGAAGAAGAAAAGAAGAAGAAGAAGAAGAAGAAGAAAAGAAGAAGAAGAAGAAGAAGAAGAAGAAAAGAAGAAGAAGAAGAAAAGAAGAAGAAGAAGAAAAGAAGAAGAAGAAGAAAAGAAGAAGAAGAAGAAGAAAAGAAGAAGAAGAAGAAGAAGAACAAGAACAAGAACAAGAAGAAGAAGAAGAAGAAAAGAAGAAGAAGAAGAAAAGAAGAAGAAGAAGAAGAAGAAGAAGAAGAAAAGAAGAAGAAGAAGAAGAAAAGAAGAAGAAGAAGAAGAAAAGAAGAAGAAGAAGAAAAGAAGAAGAAGAAGAAAAGAAAAAGAAGAAGAAGAAGAAGAAAAGAAAAAGATGAAGAAGAAGAAGAAAAAGATGAAGAAGAAAAGAAGAAGAAGAAGAAAAGAAGAAGAAGAAAAGAAGAAGAAGAAGAAAAGAAGAAGAAGAAAAGAAGAAGAAGAAGAAAAGAAGAAGAAGATGAAAAGAAGAAGAAGAAGAAAAGAAGAAGAAGAAGAAAAGAAGAAGAAGAAGAAGAAGAAGAAGAAAAGAAGAAGAAGAAGAAGAAAAGAAGAAGAAGAAGAAGAAAAGAAGAAGAAGAAGAAGAAGAAAAGAAGAAGAAGAAGAAAAGAAGAAGAAAAAGAAGAAGAAGGAGGAGGAGGAGGAGAAGGAGAAGGAGAAGGAGACACACACACCACACGCAACACAACACACCACACAACCACACACACACACACACACACAAACACACAAATATATATATATATATATATATATATATATATATATATATATACATATACATATATATATATTTATTTATACACATTTATATACATTTATATACATTTATGTACATATATAGACACATAGATGTATGTATGTATGTATGTATGTATATATATATGTATATAATATCTATACGTATACATACAACACACGCACGCACGCACGCACACACACACACACACACACACACACACACACAGACACACAGACACACACACACACACACACACACACACACACATATATATAATTATATAAATTATATTATATATTTATAATATATATACATTTTGTATATATATATACATAATATATGTATATATATGTTTATATATATATATATATATGTGTAATATATATATATGTATATATATGTATACAATATATGTATACCATATACATAGATATATATACATATATATATATATATATATGTTATATATATGTATACATATAAAAATGTATTAACATATAAATAGTATACATATATATGATAATATGTATACATATATATATATCTAGAATATATGTATACATATAAATATATTATTAAATAAATACATATATAATGTATATATATATGTATACACATATATATATATATATATATATATATATATATATATGTATATGTATGTATATATGTATATATGTGTAGATAAATATTCTATGTTACATATTCTATGTTGTGTTAATCTGTGCAAGGGAACGACTAAACATGAGGCGGAAGGAGAGTATTGAGACGTCGGTCCGGCGCACGAGGGAGGGCGAGGGAGGGCGAGGGAGGGCGAGCTAGGCCTGACGGCGCCGCGGATTCCGGTGGCCGAGGAACAAACTTCACGGAACTCTTCGGGAATGCGAGAAATGTGCGGCCAATTGGAAGACAAGCTTTCGCCATTTTGGTCTGGTCTCGCACACGCAGACATACTCGAACTTGTAATCTGATAATATCCATCTCCCTTATTTTTTTTTAATTATTATTATTATTATTTTTATCTCGCCCTTTTCTGTGCACTTGCAACTGCCCCCCTCCTCTCCGATCCATTTCTGTCCTTCAAAATGCGCAAAAATATTGTCAGAAAATAGGAGAGAGGAAGCCAAATTTACCCCCAGAAAAGCCGTGGTTTCTGCCACTGTCGTTTTTTTTATACTTATATTATTTTAAGCGTTTTGT
>NW_028234405.1:23560723-23563223 GCF_977035675.1 Penaeus japonicus | reverse complement strand
AGTGTGTGATCTGTTCGGTGCCCCTAGCGACTTTAATGTTCCCCGAGTGACCTGGTTTCTCCACAGGGACGTGGGCCACTTGATTACACCCCCCTCCCCCCCCTCTCCTGCCGGTGACCTGGTACTATTTCCTCTCCCTCCTCACCCCCTGCAAGTACGTGCCCTCCTCCCTTTCCCCTCCCCTCCCCAGCACAATGCCCGGGATGTGCCCGTGACATCTTTCGCCGGCGACGAGACCCCCCCACCCGCCCCCTCCCTTAAAAAAGAAAATCCGACTCCTCCGCCCTTGCATCGATACCAGAACGGAGTGAAAAAAATGTGTGGTGGATCATCGTTACCAATGCAGAATTTACCACTACTGCTGGTGTGGTACCTTCTGTGCCCTTTTCGTATTATCTTTCATGTCGAAACCCGATGCCCTTTCTATCCCCAGTGGCAGTATTCAGGTATGGCACGGTTACCTCCCGTATCGAGTGTTGTGGGGGTTGTTTGTGCCACAGTTATTGTTACCACTGCAGTTATTGATTATTAATATGTCTTGCCATTATTGCCTTGTTAGGGTAATGGGCTCGTGTTATTACTACCATTTCCTTGCCACTGGTTGTATGTAAGTGTTTGGAACCCGAACGGTATTGTTTCATTTCTTCTTCATTTTTTCGGTAATTGGAGAATGTTATTATTAAAGCATTAGCAAGGAGGCTTCATATCACAAGAACCATCAGGCTCGGACTAGACTGATTATGTCTAATCAATATATTCCACTTTATCCTTAATTGTAATGGCGTTTTACGTTGATACACTTAGCTTGTTAGACTCTCTCTAATTATTTTTTGATGGTGATATACCGCTACTTCTATTTCCTTCCTTCATGTCTTGCTTTCTTGTTACGTTGCTAATTAACAGTCAAATACGTGTGTTTGTGCGTGTGCATGTGTGTGTGTGTGTGTGTGTGTGTGTGTGAGTAAGTGTGCGTTCGTGAGTGTAATTGGTGCGTGTGGTGTGCTTGCAGTGCCGTGTATGCATGACGTGCGTAGTAAGTGCTGTAATGTGTGTTGTGCATGCGCGTGGCCGTTCGTTTCAGAAGAACCGTCTTGCGAGCGAAACTTGAAAAGTCTCGCCACTTGCACTCGAATTTCTTTTCTGTCACAAGGGGCTGCGAAGGCGCGGCCGCCCCCCCTTTGCTGTCATTTTTTGAACCCGTGTGCGTGTGCGTGTGCGTGCGTGTATGCATGCGCGTGCGTGTAACTGTGTGTGCATGCGCGCTGGCGTTCGTTTCAGAAGAACCCGGTCTTGCGAGCGAACTCTGAAAGTCTCCGCCACTTGCACTCGAATTCTTTTCTGTCACAAGGGGCTGGAAGGCGCGGCGCCCCCTTGCTGTCATTTTGAACCGTGTGCGAATCCTTCTTTGCCCGTCTCGTGCCTGGCTCCTCCACGTCAGTCACTGCTCCTACTCACTGTTCCGTTGCTCCGCTTCACTGTCGCTCCTTATGACGGGCGTCGTTATCTCGCTTCGGAATCAATATTTTGTTTCATTGTCGGCCTCGGTATATACGTGATGTATTAGAGGCTCCAATGGTTACATACAGCCCCTGTACCCCGCTTCTCTTTTCTCATTGTCGTTTTAACTACACCATGCCAATGCTACCATCTCCTTTATTCTTTGGTTGTCCTGGTCGTCTGGTGGCGATGGGCAGAGGTTCCATGCTAATTGATGGTGGTGGTCCGACGCCGATATCGGTTCTATAAATACCTGTGTAAATGTCAAAGTTTGTTGGCGTAATCGTGGAAGGGTTCTTTTCGGTTCTTTTAGGTCGCCTGTCCTTTCCCAGAATCAACATCGGCGTCCGTGTTCTCCGTCCGGTGATTGCGACAAGGGCTCATCACTACAAACATATGGCTGGTACATGGTATGGGCGTGACATGTTAGCGAAGATTGACATAGAGGACTGATGACTGGGCTGAGGGGCTTCGAGAGGCTCTCTTCTCTCACCACTCTCCTGCCTGGCTCCTCCTCCTCAGACACTCCTCCTCCTCTTCCTCGTTGCTCCTCTTCACTGTCGCTCCTCCTCTTATGACCGTCTCCTCCTACTTTCTCTCTGAGGTATCATCTCTATATTCTCTTGATCTTCTCATCTTGTCGGCCTCGGTAATCTTTCTTGAAGTAGTAGAGGCTTCAATTTCTTTCTTCTTTTTACCTGTTCTCTCCTCTCTCCCCTTCTCATTCATCGTCTCTCTAACTACTCCATGCCTCTGCTACATCTCTCCTCTCTTTCTCTCATCTGGTTCTCTCTGGTCTCTGGTGGCCGATGGGAGAGGATTTCCATCGCTAATTGATGGTGGGGGGTCCGGACGCCGGATATCGGGTTCTTAAATTACCTGTGTTACATAAAATGTCAAAGTTTGTTGGCGTAATCGTGGAAGGGTTCTTTCTTTTTTCGGTTCTTCTTTCAGTCTTTCCTCTTTCAAGAATCAACCATCGCTTTTACCTCTCTTTCTCCGT
>NW_028234405.1:23533223-23545723 GCF_977035675.1 Penaeus japonicus | reverse complement strand
CGACGATTCTGTTTTTCAAGGAGTTTTATATTTCGGGTGGTTAATATTATGAATACGATTATTTGCGGGAACTTCTGTCGTTGAAATTGGTGAGTGCCCTGAAACATTAATGATGATTTATGTTAGTGATAAATTATCACGACAAATTTTAATTACATTCTTCAGGTGGGTATGAAGTACCATATGAATATATTTGTTATTTTCTTCATTCGTATTTTCTGTTGATCATGATTGTTATTTTTACGTATTTATCGAAGCCGTGCCCACTCTTTTTGGAAAATAGTGTATTTTTAATCTTGATATTTACGAAGCATTGATCGTGAGGAGGTGATGTTGAGTCCCCAAAGGTCCATTGTTCCTGATGCCAATATCTCCACAAGGATCTTTTCGGAGACTGTTAAAGAAGCCATTGAAAGAGTTGCCTCGCAGGTCCATCTTACAGACATTTTTCTCTTTTTTGTTGCTCCAGGAACCCTAAAAGACGAGAAGGCGGAAGGCCAAAGGGGAAACAGATCGGGCTCTTTTTATGAATATTGTGTATTGTGCTGAGGGAAGCTGCTCTGCGTGGCTAGGCGCTTCTATGACGACGTTGTGTGACGCGTCTCATTATATTTTACAGTGAAGGCTTCCGAGCAAGCACTGATCTTGTATTCTCTCCTTTCAGGTAAGACCTGATTATCATGAATTAGACTCGAGGACACTCGGGAGGCGACTTCAGGTAAGTTTTTTGTCCTGGAAGGATATTGACACATAACTTTGGTCTTTGCAATGTGTGTGTGTGTGTGTGTGTGTGTGTGTGTGTGTGTGTGTGTGTGTGTGTGTGTGTGTGTGGTAGTGTTTAATTATATCTATGATATATATAATATTATATATATATATATATATATATGATATATTATATATATATATAAGATATATATATATATATTTATTATATATATATAATATATATATTATATATTTATTTTATTATATATATAGTAAATTATATATATTATTATATTATATATATATTTATTATATTATATATTATATATATATGATCTATATATATTTTATATATATATTTATAATATATTATATTTATATATATAATTTATATATAATTTATTTTTATATATATTATATAATATATATATATATATATATATATATATATATATATATATATATTTATATATATTATATATATGTATTTATTTATATATATATTATATATATGATATACATATATATATATTTATATGTATATATATGTATATATATATGTATATATGTATATATATATGTATATATATGTATAAATGATAATAATAATAATAATGATAATAATGATAATAATAATAATAAGAAGAGCCGCAAGAGCACCAAGTAAACTGATCCAGTTATTGCTTTCTGACTTTCATCATTTATTTATATAGACGAAAAATGAATTTAGATACCTAGTGTGATAATCAGGTGTAGCTCTCATGAATCGCAAAGGAAGGTAAACAAGAGAAAAATCACATGGGTGATTAATTGCGTCACTGGAGGATGGAAGACGCGGTGGCATTGGCGAGGAGAGGCGAGTAGACAAGCGGGGTGTTTTTTTTTTCTTATTCCACTTTCAAATTGTTGATAGCTGCTGAATTGTTCCATAATGTCTTCTTCTTTAAGGGTTTTGTTCAGGCCAGCTTTAAGGAAGAGCCGCTATCGCAACGACACACAGACATACACTAGTGGGAGGTTCCTGTTTAAAGATCTCCATGTTGAAGGTAGGGCTGCACTTGGCTCAGGGCTCTGTCCTTATGACCGAATTATCCGTATTTCAAGATCAGCTGACAAGGTCGTTGCTGGGAATATGAAGGTTATGGGGGTGGTCATTGCAAGCGAATTATCCGTCGGATTTGATGAATGAATTAATGAAATCCTTCGATATGTTTTTATCTCGAGCACTGGAGATGTAGCCAGCAGATTGCACAATGCCAGCCTTTGGGTATTACATGCGCGCGCACGCACTCACACACACACACACACACGCACACACACACACACACACACACACACACACACACACACACACACACACACACACACACACACACACACACACACACACACACACACACACACACACACACACACACACACACACACACACACACACACACACACACACACACACACACACACACACACACTCACACGCTCACACATACATACACATGTACATGCACATGCACATGCACACATACACACATACACACATATTTACATGATATGCATATACGCATGCATATATATATATATATGAAACTATAACACAACTTTTTTTTTATATTTATCTTTGTCTTCCTATCTGTCTGTGGATGTGTGCTTGTGTGTCTCTGAATTGTGTATGCCATGTACGTATGGATGCATGTCGGGCGCTTGAAATACCTCGCCTTGCACATGGAGCGAAGTGTGAGCTTGATACACAGTCTATATGGAGTGTAATGCTGCCTGGCCGGGAGTAGCCTGATGTCGTTACCTTTCCATCCCACGAGAAATTGGTTTGGCGCGACGGAGGCCTCGCCCTTCTCCCTTTTTATTTTTCCCTTTTCTCATTTTCTCCCATTTGTTCGCTTCTTTCCCCCTTTTCCCATTTGTCTTGTTTTCCACTTGTTTTCCTTTTTTCCCTTATTTCCTAGATTTCCTGGATTGATTAAGGTGCGCGCGAGCAAAGTGTTTTGGATGTGTTACTGTTGTCATTTTTGCTGTTTTTTATTTTTATTGCTTTGTTTGAACCTGTTGATTTTGCTATTATTATTATTATCATCACAATTCTGTATATAAACACACACGTATGTAATTATGTATGTATGTACGTATGTGCGTACATGTGTATATATGTACTCACACATGTAGTTATATATACATATACATGTACATATACATATACATATACATAGGGAGATGAATAGATAGAATAGATGATTATATGAAATGACGGCCATTGCTCTCCTTTTCTCTTCCCATGACTGTCAGTGCTGAGCTTTTCCATCCCGCCGCACAAGTCGTTCTACGGAGCCTACCCCATGCCCTCAGGTCTGCAGCTCATTTGCAAGAGAGAGGGAGGCGTGACACAGTGTTCGCGACGCTGGTGGCTGGGAAGGCCTCGCCTGACCACTCGTCCCGGGGGTATCCTGAAAGTTCTAATGTAGTCCTCCCCGAAGGCCAGTCATTTCGAGGTCTTGATGGAAGTAAAGATGGCGTTATAGATATGCAGGGAGTCTGTCTGTCTCTCTCTCTCTCTCTCTCTCTCTCTCTCTCTCTCTCTCTCTCTCTCTCTCTCTCTCTCTCTCTCTCTCTCTCTCTCTCTCTCTCTCTCGAGTAATGCAAGGAGCAAGTTGCTGTACCTCTGGGATTGTTCCGAGGTTTTTAGTTTTTCGTGGGTGTGAGGCGAGGGAAGGTTCTCTGTTTGTCGTAATTTAGGAAAGGGGGACGAGTGTGAAGGCCCGCGAGAGGGGAAGGGGGTGCGACACAGGATTGGGGGGGGGGGGCGCAGACCAAGGTGGAGTAACAGGCCGCTGGCGAAGGAAAGGGGCGGGGCACAGGCCACTGCCGAAGGAGAAGGAGTGGGCAAGAGGGAGGCGTGGTAGAAAGGGCGGGGCAAAGTTTTAGGCGTCACTCCAATTAACCTTGGACAAGTTCCCCGTCTATCCGATCAATACACACCTTCCTCACACGCACCTTCCTTCTTCCATAAATCGCCGCTTCCACCTCGTCGTCGTCGTCGTCGTCGTCCCATCACCACTGCCAGCACCACCAGAACAAAATAAATAAGATTGGGTCTGTTGAGAAAGGAGACAACACAATCCTGGAATTCATGTGCCTTTGGATCAACACGATATAGTGTCTTGTGTTTCATCAAAGTTTCTCCGCCATCGTGTGAACCTGCGGGAAGTCCTCCCAAAGCACACACATTAATAGGAACAAAGAAAACAGCTAAAGCACGGAAATATATTCCACCGAAGAGCAGGGCGTCCGAGTCCTTTTATGAGGTTTAGACGTCGCCGATGACGAGTTGACGAGTTGCTTCGTATGGGCTAAAAGGGAGGGGTGGGAGGGGGAGAGGGGAGGGGCTGGTACGCGCGCCTCTTAAAGATAGACATGCGTTCGAGTCGGTCCCAGTTTGCGGCAAGTGTCTTGTCGTCTAAAGGGGTCTCCTACCGCTGCTTTTGTTGTTGTTCTATCCATTTTCATTTAGTAGGAATGGAGGAAATTTGAATCTTCGGGGAATAGCTTAGAGCAAAGAGGCAGGTCTGATTGAGTAAGAGCAAAATACGAAGTCCTTTTTGTTTGTTAGTGAGTGACATGACAGTTTGTGGCTGACTTGTTCTCCTCCCCTCTGCGTGTGTGTGTGGAGAGGGGGTCTGCTCAATTGTTTGTTTGGTGGTTGGTTGGTTGACTTGTTGGTTGGTTGGTTGTGTTCGAACATGTGTTAGTACTGAATGAGTGAATCCCGTATTTCCATTCATCCATATCCCACTCGGTATACAGACACTGCATTCGTATCCCAGGATGCTATGCATAAATTAACGTTTAATCACCCAGCGTTCACATTCATCTTCACCACTCCGATCGGGGATTCCCAACGTACATGCACTTTCGTGAATGCATGTCCGCGTGTGCTCCGGTGAGTGTGTACGAAGTTTGTGTAAGTATACGTGTAGTGGTCAGTGTACGACCGTAGGGAAACGGGCTTCTTCTCAACTACTGAAGCCCTTCTGCAGCACATATGATTACCGACTCATGCTCAACGGACGGCCTCGGCTCCTCGGCTCCCGCTTTCACGCATATTCAGCCGTTCGTCCCGGCGGTTGCGCATACTTTGCTGCAGAGCGGAGTAAACGTACAAACACACACACACATACAAACACGCACGCTCACGTACAAACACACCTACTCAGGGAGACATGAACATGCAGCTGTGCGAACACACGCATACATACACTTTCTCCCCCCCCCCTCTCTCTCTCTCTCTCTCTCTCTCTCTCTCTCTCCTCTCACTCCCCTCTTCTCACACTCCTCACAATCCCTCACTTCACCTCCCCTCATCTCCCACTTCCCATCTCTCCACTTCATCTCCCTCCTCCCTCTCTATCTCTCCCTCCCTCCCTCCCCCTCCCTCTCTCCCTCCCTTCCCTCCTCCCTCTTTCCCTCCCTACCTCCTCTCTCCCTCCTCCCTCTTCCTCTTTTTTTGACTTCTTTTCTTCTTTTTCTTCTTCTTCTTTCCCCCTCCCCCTCCTCCTACGCCTCCCTCCTACCTCCCCCCCTTCTTTCTCTTGTCTCACTCTCCTCCACCCCCTCCCCGCAACCGCATTGGTGCCGCAACCGCCTCCCTCCTCCTTAACCCTCCAACCTCTCGTCAATACAACCTCAGCGCCCACTGAGTGAGCTGCTCGCGTCATCAACGCCGCGTCAATACTGCGACCTCTCTTGTGGCTGGTTGGGACGGTTTCCTCTCTCCTGCGCCCCGGCCGCAGCGACAGAGTCATCCATGATTATGAGTGTCTGTATATTATATATGCACTTCAGCTGCAATACGCACGACCCGTGTACGCACGTCGCGCGAACACCCACTAACACACACACACATACAAACACGCACGCTCACGTACAAACACACCTACTCAGGGAGACATGAACATGCAGCTGTGCGAACACACGCATACATACACTTTCTCCCCCCCCCCCCCCCTCCGCCTCGGCTTCGCAGCCCCGTCGTTGACAATGTAAAACAGTGCCACCGCATCAATACGACGTCACCACGGGCTGGCACGACTTGCTCTACACCATGGTCTAATTAGTGCCAGACCATCAGCACCGCTCCCACCGCGCGCCACCGACGCCGTCGACGCCGCCGCCGCCGCCGCCGCCGCCGCCGCCGCCGCCGCCGCCGCCGCCGCCGCCGCCGCCGCCGCCGCCGCCTCCTCCTCCTCCTCCTCCTCCTCCTCCTCCTCCTCCTCCTCCTCCTCCTCCTCCTCCTCCTCCTCCTCCTCCTCCTCCTCCTCCTCCTCCTCCTCCTCCGTCGTACCCGTCGTGGCCGCCGCCGTATGAGCTCGCGACGACAGTCGTACCGACCGCAACCGCATTGGTGCCGCAACCGCCTCCCTCCTCCTTAACCCTCCAACCTCGGGGACGTGAGGCTGAGTCAGGAGCAAAGATAACGGGCCCAGGTGGGGTTGCTGAAGGGGTGGGGCAGGGTTGGGGGTAGGGGTTGAGGTAAGGGCAGGGGCAGAGTAAAGGGTGGGATTGGGGGTTGGGGCAGGGGAAGGGGTAGGAGTAGGTTTAGAAGTAGGAGTAGGAGTAGGAGTAGGAGTAGGAGTAGGAGTAGGAGTAGAAGTAGGAGTAGGAGTAGGAGTAGAAGTAGGAGTAGGAGTAGAAGTAGGAGTAGGAGTAGGAGTAGGAGTAGGAGTAGGAGTAAGAGTAGTAGGAGTAGGAGTAGGAGTAGCAGTAGTAGTGGGAGTAGGAGTAGGAATAGTAGGAGTAGGTAGGAGTAGGAATAGGAGTAGGAGTAGGAGTAGCAGTAGGAGTAGGAGTAGGAGTAGGAGTAGGAGTAGGAGTAGGAGTAGGAGTAGGAGTAGGAGTAGGAGTAGGAGTAGGAGTAGGAGTAGGAGTAGGAGTAGCAGTAGGAGTAGGAGTAGGAGTAGGAGTAGGAGTAGGAGTAGGAGTAGGAGTAGGAGTAGGAGTAGGAGTAGGAGTAGGAGTAGGAGTAGGAGTAGGAGTAGGAGTAGGAGTAGGAGTAGGAGTAGGAGTAGGAGTAGGAGTAGGAGTAGGAGTAGGAGTAGGAGTAGGAGTAGGAGTAGGAGTAGGAGTAGGAGTAGGAGTAGGAGTAGGAGTAGGAGTAGGAGTAGGAGTAGGAGTAGGAGTAGGAGTAGGAGTAGGAGTAGGAGTAGGAGTAGGAGTAGGAGTAGGAGTAGGAGTAGGAGTAGGAGTAGGAGTAGGAGTAGGAGTAGGAGTAGGAGTAGGAGTAGGAGTAGGAGTAGGAGTAGGAGTAGGAGTAGGAGTAGGAGTAGGAGTAGGAGTAGGAGTAGGAGTAGGAGTAGGAGTAGGAGTAGGAGTAGGAGTAGAAGTAGGAGTAGGAGTAGGAGTAGGAGTAGGAGTAGGAGTAGGAGTAGGAGTAGAAGTAGGAGTAGGAGTAGAAGTAGGAGTAGGAGTAGGAGTAGGAGTAGAAGTAGAAGTAGGAGTAGAAGTAGGAGTAGGAGTAGGCGTAGGAGTAGAAGTAGGAGTAGGAGTAGAAGTAGGAGTAGGAGTAGGCGTAGGAGTAGAAGTAGGAGTAGGAGTAGAAGTAGGAGTAGGAGTAGGAGTAGGAGTAGGAGTAGGAGTAGGAGTAGGAGTAGGAGTAGGAGTAGGAGTAGGAGTAGGAGTAGGAGTAGGAGTAGGAGTAGGAGTAGGAGTAGGAGTAGGAGTAGGAGTAGGAGTAGGAGTAGGAGTAGGAGTAGGAGTAGGAGTAGGAGTAGGAGTAGGAGTAGGAGTAGGAGTAGGAGTAGGAGTAGGAGTAGGGGTAGGAGTAGGAGTAGGAGTAGGAGTAGGAGTAGGAGTAGGAGTAGGAGTAGGAGTAGGAGTAGGAGTAGGAGTAGGAGTAGGAGTAGGAGTAGGAGTAGGAGTAGGAGTAGGAGTAGGAGTAGGAGTAGGAGTAGGAGTAGGAGGAGGAGTAGGAGTAGGAGTAGGAGTAGGAGTAGGAGTAGGAGTAGGAGTAGGAGTAGGAGTAGGAGTAGGAGTAGGAGTAGGAGTAGGAGTAGGAGTAGGAGTAGGAGTAGGAGTAGGAGTAGGAGTAGGAGTAGGAGTAGGAATAGGAGTAGTAGTAGTAGTAGTAGTAGTAGTAGTAGTAGTAGTAGGAGGAGGAGGAGGAGGAGGAGGAGGAGGAGGAGTAGGAGTAGGAGTAGGAGTAGGAGTAGTAGTAGTAGTAGTAGTAGTAGTAGGAGTAGGAGTAGGAGTAGGAGTAGGAGTAGGAGTAGGAGTAGGAGTAGGAGTAGGAGTAGGAGTAGGAGTAGGAGTAGGAGTAGGAGTAGGAGTAGGAGTAGGAGTAGGAGTAGGAGTAGGAGTAGGAGTAGGAGTAGGAGTAGGAGTAGGAGTAGGAGTAGGAGTAGGAGTAGGAGTAGGAGTAGGAGTAGGAGTAGGAGTAGGAGTAGGAGTAGGAGTAGGAGTAGGAGTAGGAGTAGGAGTAGGAGTAGGAGTAGGAGTAGGAGTAGGAGTAGGAGTAGGAGTAGGAGTAGGAGTAGGAGTAGGAGTAGGAGTAGGAGTAGGAGTAGGAGTAGGAGTAGGAGTAGGAGTAGGAGTAGGAGTAGGAGTAGGAGTAGGAGTAGGAGTAGGAGTAGGAGTAGGAGTAGGAGTAGGAGTAGGAGTAGGAGTAGGAGTAGGAGTAGGAGTAGGAGTAGGAGTAGGAGTAGGAGTAGGAGTAGGAGTAGGAGTAGGAGTAGGAGTAGGAGTAGGAGTAGGAGTAGGAGTAGGAGTAGGAGTAGGAGTAGGAGTAGGAGTAGGAGTAGGAGTAGGAGTAGGAGTAGGAGTAGGAGTAGGAGTAGGACTAGGACTGGGAGTAGGACTAGGAGTAGGAGTAGGAGTAGGAGTAGGAGTAGGAGTAGGAGTAGGAGTAGGAGTAGGAGTAGGAGTAGGAGTAGGAGTAGGAGTAGGAGTAGGAGTAGGAGTAGGAATAGGAATAGGAGTAGGAGTAGGAGTAGGAATAGAAATGGGAGTAGGAGTAGGAGTAGGAGTAGGAGTATGAGTAAGAATAGGAATAGGAGTAGGAGTAGGAGTAGGAGTAGGAGTAGGAGTAGGAGTAGGAGTAGGAGTAGGAGTAGGAGTAGGAGTAGGAGTAGGAGAAGGAGTAGGAGTAGGAGTAGGAGTAGGAGTAGGAGTAGGAGTAGGAGTAGGAGTAGGAGTAGGAGTAGGAGTAGGAGTAGGAGTAGGAGTAGGAGTAGGAGTAGGAGTAGGAGTAGGAGTAGGAGTAGGAGTAGGAGTAGGAGTAGGAGTAGGAGTAGGAGTAGGAGTAGGAGTAGGAGTAGGAGTAGGAGTAGGAGTAGGAGTAGGAGTAGGAGTAGGAGTAGGAGTAGGAGTAGGAGTAGGAGTAGGAGTAGGAGTAGGAGTAGGAGTAGGAGTAGGAGTAGGAGTAGGAGTAGGAGTAGGAGTAGGAGTAGGAGAAGGAGAAGGAGTAGGAGAAGGAGAAGGAGTAGGAGTAGGAGTAGGAGTAGGAGTAGGAGTAGGAGTAGGAGTAGGAGTAGGAGTAGGAGTAGGAGTAGGAGTAGGAGTAGGAGTAGGAGTAGGAGTAGGAGTAGGAGTAGGAGTAGGAGTAGGAGTAGGAGTAGGAGTAGGAGTAGGAGTAGGAGTAGGAGTAGGAGTAGGAGTAGGAGTAGGAGTAGGAGTAGGAGTAGGAGTAGGAGTAGGAGTAGGAGTAGGAGTAGGAGTAGGAGTAGGAGTAGGAGTAGGAGTAGGAGTAGGAGTAGGAGTAGGAGTAGGAGTAGGAGTAGGAGTAGGAGTAGGAGTAGGAGTAGGAGTAGGAGTAGGAGTAGGAGTAGGAGTAGGAGTAGGAGTAGGAGTAGGAGTAGGAGTAGGAGTAGGAGTAGGAGTAGGAGTAGGAGTAGGAGTAGGAGTAGGAGTAGGAGTAGGAGTAGGGGTAGGAGTAGGAGTAGGAGTAGGAGTAGGAGTAGGAGTAGGAGTAGGAGTAGGAGTAGGAGTAAGAGTAGGAGTAGGAGTAGGAGTAAGAGTAGGAGTAGGAGTAGGAGTAGGAGTAGGAGTAGGAGTAGGAGTAGGAGTAGGAGTAGGAGTAGGAGTAGGAGTAGGAGTAGGAGTAGGACTAGGAGTAGGAGTAGGAGTAGGAGTAGGAGTTGGAGTAGGAGTAGGAGTAGGAGTAGGAGTAGGAGTAGGAGTAGGAGTAGGAGTAGGAGTAGGAGTAGGAGAAGGAGGAGGAATAGGAGTAGGAGTAGGAGTTGGAGTAGGAGAAAGAGTAGGGGTAAGAGTAGGAGTAGGAGTAGGAGTAGGAGTAGGAGTGGGAGTAGGAGTAGGAGTAGGAGTAGGAGTAGGAGTAGGAGTAGGAGTAGGGTTGAGAATAATATGTGGTGTGTATAAAAAACGTGTGTAGTTGTCACAGAGGAGTTTCTGAGAGATTGTCCCTCTAACAGAAAATACTCACTGAATCTGACACACACACATAACAAACAACATACAAACACTACCACTCCATCTATCACTCTCTAAGACTCTATCTATACCTCGTCATCTAATCTAACAGCTAACTCACTCAAATCCCAACTCACTCTCTCTCCCACTCTCACTCCCACCCTACCTCCCTCACCCCACCCCACACACACCCACATGTATATACACCCCCATACCCCCCCCCCCACACACACACACCCCCACCCCCCCACCCACCCCCCCACACACACACCACACACACACCCCCAACCCCCCCCTCCACACATACATACACACACACAAAAAAAAAAAAAAGAAAAAAAATATGTTCCTATTACTGCCAGACATATCTTCTAGAAAACAGATATTTACCTTCTACCTTTACTTTATCGCCTACGAATTGGCTTCTTTCACTCTTCAAGGTGGCTTCGGCAGGTAAAGTCTTTCCTAGAACCCTTTAAGTATCTCTGGGGGGTCAACAGTGCAAGCTCCTCATAAACGGATACAGCTGGTTTTCATATATTTTATTTCCTTTTCTTTTTCTTCTTCTTCTTTTACGCTACGGAATCGATGAGAGTTTGGGGATGAAGAATTAGGGTGATGAATTAGCCGGTGAAGCGCTCTAGAGTGAAGAAGCCCGGAATCTAGTGTTGAGCACCGAGTATACGCGACTCGTAAAGAAATGCAGCTGCCAGTAAGCCGCTGGCTTGGAAAATATAGAGTTATTACTCCTATTGTTAGTATTGTTATTATCGTTATTATTAGTAGTAGCAGTAGTTATAGTAATAGTAAGAGGAGCAGTAATAGTAACAGTATTATCGTTAGTCGCTACTGATATAAAAAAGGAATATATTAAATGGAATAAATCGCGGTGGATTCCTACAATGACGGGTTCCAGGAGGGTCGGTGGTGGGGCACAGAGGGGGAGGGGAGTCAGGGGGTCAGGGGGGACCAGCAAGAGAACGACTTGATGCTATTTTTAGCTAGGTCAATATTATGAGTTTAGGTCACGACGGTAGGAGGGGTTTGTGTCCTCCCCGCTCGCGCTCTAGACACTGGTGCTGCGGGTGGCGGGACGGCCGCGTGTGGACGGTGGAGGGGCAGGGGGGAGGCTGAGGAGGAAGATGAGTAGGTGGAGAAGGGAAAGAGAAGAAGAAGGAAGAGGAGGGGGGAAGGAAGAGGAAGATGAGGGGAAGGAGAAAGAGAAGAAATAGAGAAGGTTTAAGAGAAGGAGAAGGAAAAGGAAAAGTTTTAAGAGATGGAGAAAGAGAAGGAAGAGGAATAAGTTCTGGAGGAGGGGAATGAGAACGAGAAAAGAAGAATAAGAAAAGAGAAAACGAGAAAGAGAAAGGAGAATGAGGGGAAATAGGAGATAGATGGGAAGAAGGAGAAATGACGAAGAAATGGAGTATAAAGGGGACGAGAGCTGGACGAGAAGCATCAGCAACTTTATTAATGGTTCAATCGCTATACCCCTCTCTCTAGTGATTGTTAATTTGGTATCTAGATACATTTTTGCTTATTGTGATTTTGGGTTGATTTCATATTTACGATGCAATTACTCTCTCTCTCTCTCTCTCTCTCTCTCTCTCTCTCTCTCTCTCTCTCTCTCTCTCTCTCTCTCTCTCTCTCTCTCTCTCTCTCTCTCTCTCTCTCTCTCTCTCTCTCTCTCTCTCTCTCTCTCTCTCTCTCTTACTCTTACTCTTACTCTTTTTATCTTTCCCTCTTTCCCTCCCTATCTCCGTGCCTCTATCTCTCTCTTTCTCTTTCTCTCCCCTCTTTGTGTTTGAAATACTGTCTTGTTATTTACAGCCTATGTGTTCTCCAGTTTTGCTGTTTATATGAAGTATTCTTCTTCTCGTTTCTATCTCTCTTCCTCCCTTCTTCCTCATGTCCCTAATCCGCATTACCCACCCCTTCCCCCGTTCACCCTCCCGCCCGGGATAGTACCTTCAGTGTCAGTCTGGCTCTCTAAGAGACCCCGAAAATCAAACCCTTAAGCGGAACGATTATTCCCCTGTTCGACGCGGCCGTGGCTGGCGGCGGGTTTGAGTTCTCTTCCCGGAGTCAAAAGGAGGAAGGGAAATGAAACGCAGAGGAAACGTAGTTTGTGGCTCTTCAAGGGGGGAATGGGCCTGAGTGTTTGGCTGACGCTAGCCACGGCGCGGGCTGGTTACACCAAGCCCTGAATTATAACGTAAACGGTTTACCGTCACCCCCCCCCCCTCTCCGCCCCCTCGAATATGGTGGCCAGTTTCCTTGCAAACGTAAGTGTCCACGCATTTACGCGCACACGCATACGCACGCACACGCACGCACGCACGCACACGCACGCACGCACGCAC
>NW_028234405.1:23523223-23525723 GCF_977035675.1 Penaeus japonicus | reverse complement strand
ACCTTCTTCCTTCCTCTCCTTTTCCCTCTCCTTCTCCTTCTTATCCCTCTCCCTCTCCCTCTCCCTCTCCCTCTCCCTCCCTTCTCTCCCACTCCCCCTTCCCCCATCCCGCCCTCTCTCCCTTCTCTCTTTCCCAATCCCACTCTCCCACTCTCACTCTCCATCTCCATCTTCTCTCACTTTCACACGCATATATAGATAGATAGATTGATAGATGACTGCATAGGTGTATTAACTGTGTCTATCATTCTTTCTGTCTTATTGTTCTCCCCTCCCCCTTCTGTTGCTTTCTCCTGGTGTACAAGTGCGTGTTCCCGTGTTTGCAGGTATGTAAGAGGCCGCTGTTACAGTTGTGGCAGCGAGGGTGATGGACGGTGGCGTAAGAGGATTAGCACGGCAGGGAGACAGCCGGAGCACTTGACCGCCTTCCCTCCCGCCGACCGACCGACCGACCGACCGGTGGGCCAGTGCCAGTGCCTCTCTCCTCGCGGCACCTAGGCTCTTCGTCGGTATCGTTTTCTCCGTCACGACGTCTCTCTAAAGTCGTCGGAAATCGGTCCGTGTCCCCCTTCCGACGCCATGGTCGCCTTCGCCTGCCCCCCGGTGCGTCCCTCGGACAAGAGTGGCCGCGCGCTTGGCTGAAACGAGGACGTTCTGGCTCCTCTTGTGTCTGTCTCCCTCGTGGGGTCCAGGGCAGCCCTAGTTACTTGGGTCCTCGCTGCTGCCGAGCAGTGGCTTGTGCTCAGCTACAAAAGTGGCAAACGGAACACGGCAGCTCAATACCAGACAGCACATCACAGAGAGGTTGCTTGTCGATAACTTTTTTTCTTCTTTTTTAGCGACCTCTTTTTCTCCCTCTTTCGTATCGCAAGTGAAGACTCTCTTAACGCAAGTGCCGGTCCTCAGTGACGTCAGAGCGGGATGGAGAAGGAGGGAAGTGATCTGGACGCGGCGAGCAGCAGTATAATCACCCTAACCTTCACAGGGGAGATCGCCCACAAGGAAATGCCCTAACTATGGCGAGCCACAGTACACACGACCGTTCTTGCCGGGAAAGCTCGATCTGCAGATGACCGGAGTCGCAGTGCATTGCTTCTTCTTCCTCGAGGACGCATGAACTCTTAGCTGTTGCGTCTGGAACCTGCACGGCCTTTCCGTTGCCGTGTGCAAGACTTACAAATACGTGCTTGCCTTCTTGGCTGCGACTTGGACTCGCGCGGAAAGAGAAGTGTCTCGGGGCTCTCGCTTTCCTCCAAAGTGTGCATTTGTGTATTGGCGGTGTCGCTTTTGAATGCTGTGCAGTGATCTGTGGGAAAAAACTACCACTACTGTGTGAAATAAGAGAATCCTTTGACGCACGATTTTTGCTGTTTAGTGTTATCTTGTCCCATCCATCAGTCGCAGTGTTGATCAGTGTCTCGCTAATTGACTTGATATTGACAGTGACTCCTTTCCTCGTGTAGTTGACGCTGCAGGAACAGCCAGGGCCAGCCAAATAAAGGGTAAGCCAAGGTCAGATCTCGTGTGAGTGCAACATTCAGTGCGGAGTCAAGGTTGGACAGAATTTTGCGGCGTTCTTATGCGGACGTGAGGCTTTGCTTCAATTGCTCTCGGAATAGTCTAGCACTGTAGCATGTTGTGATATGTGGGTAAGTTCCTTAGTTGTAGTTTTTCATTTGTCCTATTCCTTAGTGTATTTTATTGGGATGGTGATATTTAATATAATGATTTATCTATTTTCTCATTTTAATGAGGTCGAATTTTAGAAGACCAAACAAATCTCTACTTGGTTTTATTTACTTATTTTTAAATTTGTTTCATAAGAGGTGACACTGAAGGCAAGCGGGGGTCACCATATTTTCTTCTTAAGCGTTGGTTATGAAAATGTGAAAAGAACCCAAAGCTGCCGCGTGGACAATCATCTGCCCAGGATTGGAGGGAGCCGACGTCACATTGCTTGTTCACTCACTCGGGTCGAAAAGGACAGCCTGTTTTGCTCGTTAGTGAGTATGACACCCTCGGAGGCCCTCTCCGTAGCCGATCCCAGGCACGGACAGACGTGCGATGTTATTGGGCAGAGACCGTTCGTAATTACAAAATCAACCACCGGATTAGGCGCACGTCAGCCCCATTTGGCGGCGGCGAAATCAGGGAACGAAGATCGACGCGCGAGACGTGACTTCGTCTCGTACAGACACCTTGCTCGCAACGCGCAAGAACCGCGGCGGCCGACTGCGGGAGGAGGGACTTCTTCGGCAGTGTTTCCTTTCGGCATGTTAGGCCATGGACGAAGAATGTGCGCGTGGAAGCCACGCTCAGTTTATATATATATATATATATATATATATATATATATATATATATATATATATATATGTGTGTGTGTGTGTGTGTGTGTGTGTGTGTGTGTGTGTGTGTGTGTGTGTGTGTGTGTGTGTGTGTGTGTGTGTGTGTGTGTGCGTGTGCGCGTGCATGCATGCGTGTACGTGCGTGCGTGTAC
>NW_028234405.1:23510723-23515723 GCF_977035675.1 Penaeus japonicus | reverse complement strand
TGCACACGCTCACACGCACACGCTCACACGCACACGCTCACACGCACACGCACACGCACACGCGCGCACACACACACACACACACACACACACACACACACACACACACACACACACACACACACACCCACAACAACACACACACACGCACACGCTCACACGCACACGCTCACACGCACAAGCTCACATGCACACGCTCACACGCACACGCTCACACGCACACGCTCACACGCACACGCTCACACGCACACGCTCACACGCACACGCTCACACGCACACGCTGACACGCACATGCTCACATGCACACGCTCACACGCACACGCTCACACGCACACGCTCACACGCACACGCACACACGCACACGCACACACTCACACACACACGCACACACGCGCACACACACACGCTCACACGCACACGCTCACACGAACACGCTCACACGCACACGCTCACACGCACACGCTCACACGCACACGCTCACACGCACACGCTCACACGCACACGCTCACACGCACACGCTCACACGCACACGCTCACACGCACACGCTCACACGCACACGCTCACACGCACACGCTCACACGCACACGCTCACACGCACACGCTCACACGCACACGCTCACACGCACACGCTCACACGCACACGCTCACACGCACACGCTCACACGCACACGCTCACACGCACACGCTCACACGCACACGCTCACACGCACACGCTCACACGCACACGCTCACATGCACACGCTCACACGCACACGCTCACACGCACACGCTCACACGCACACGCTCACACGCACACGCTCACACGCACACGCTCACACGCACACGCTCACACGCACACGCTCACACGCACACGCTCACACGCACACGCTCACACGCACACGCTCACACGCACACGCTCACACGCACACGCTCACACGCACACGCTCACACGCACACGCTCACACGCACACGCTCACACGCACATGCTCACATGCACACGCTCACACGCACACGCTCACACGCACACGCTCACACGCACACGCTCACACGCACACGCTCACACTTACACTTACACGCACACGCGCGCACACACACACACACACACACACACACACACACACACACACACACACACACACACACACACACACACACACACACACACGCTCACACGCACACGCTCACACGCACACGCTCACACGCACACGCTCACACGCACACGCTCACACGCACACGCTCACACGCACACGCTCACACGCACATGCTCACATGCACACGCTCACACGCACACGCTCACACGCACACGCTCACACGCACACGCTCACACGCACACGCTCACACGCACACGCTCACACGCACACGCTCACACGCACACGCTCACACGCACACGCTCACACGCACACGCTCACACGCACACGCTCACACGCACACGCTCACACGCACACGCTCACACGCACACGCTCACACGCACACGCTCACACGCACACGCTCACACGCACACGCTCACACGCACATGCTCACATGCACACGCTCACACGCACACGCTCACACGCACACGCTCACACGCACACGCTCACACGCACACGCTCACACGCACATGCTCACATGCACACGCTCACACGCACACGCTCACACGCACACGCGCACACGCACACGCTCACACGCACACGCTCACACTGACACTCACACGCACACGCTCACACGCACACGCTCACACGCACATGCTCACATGCACACGCTCACACGCACACGCTCACACGCACACGCTCACACGCACACGCTCACACGCACACGCTCACACGCACACGCTCACACGCACATGCTCACATGCACACGCTCACACGCACACGCTCACACGCACACGCTCACACGCACACGCTCACATGCACACGCTCACACGCACACGCTCACACGCACACGCTCACACGCACACGCTCACACGCACACGCTCACACGCACACGCTCACACGCACATGCTCACATGCACACGCTCACACGCACGCGCTCACACACACACGCTCACACACACTCGCTTACACTCACTCGCTCACACTCACGCGCTTACACTCACACGCTCACACTCACACGCTCACACTCACTCACTTACACTCACTCGCTCACAATCACTCGCTCACACTCACTCGCTCACACTCACTCGCTCAGACTCACTCACTCGCTCACACTCACTCACACGCTCACACTCACTCGCTCACACTCACACGCTCACACGCACACGCCCACACGCACACGCCCACACGCACACGCTCACACGCACATGCTCACATGCACACGCTCACACGCACACGCTCACACGCACACGCTCACACGCACACGCTCACACGCACACGCTCACACGCACATGCTAATACGCATACGCTCACACGCACACGCTCACACGCACACGCTCACACGCACACGCTCACACGCACACGCTCACACGCACACGCTCACACGCACACGCTCACACGCACACGCTCACACGCACACGCTCACACGCACATGCTCACATGCACACGCTCACACGCACACGCTCACACGCACACGCTCACACGCACACGCTCACACGCACACGCACACACACACACACACACGCACACACGCACACACACACACACACACACACACGCTCAAACGCACATGCTCACATGCACACGCTCACACGCACACGCTCACACGCACACGCTCACACGCACACGCTCACACACACACGCTCACACGCACACGCTCACACGCACACGCTCACACGCACACGCTCACACGCACACGCTCACACGCACATGCTCACATGCACACGCTCACACGCACACGCTCACACGCACACGCTCACACGCACACGCTCACACGCACACGCTCACACGCACACGCTCACACGCACACGCTCACACGCACATGCTCACATGCACACGCTCACACGCACACGCTCACACGCACACGCTCACACGCACACGCTCACACGCACACGCTCACACGCACACGCTCACACGCACACGCTCACACGCACACGCTCACACGCACATGCTCACATGCACACGCTCACACGCACACGCTCACACGCACACGCTCACATGCACACGCTCACACGCACACGCTCACACGCACACGCTCACATGCACACGCTCACACGCACACGCTCACACGCACACGCTCACACGCACACGCTCACACGCACACGCTCACACGCACACGCTCACACGCACACGCTCACACGCACACGCTCACACGCACACGCTCACACGCACACGCTCACACGCACACGCTCACACGCACACGCTCACACGCACACGCTCACACGCACACGCTCACACGCACACGCTCACACGCACACGCTCACACGCACACGCTCACACGCACACGCTCACACGCACACGCTCACACGCACACGCTCACACGCACACGCTCACACGCACACGCTCACACGCACACGCTCACACGCACACGCTCACACGCACACGCTCACACGCACATGCTCACATGCACACGCTCACACGCACACGCTCACACGCACACGCTCACACGCACACGCTCACACGCACACGCTCACACGCACACGCTCACACGCACACGCTCACACGCACACGCTCACACGCACACGCTCACACGCACACGCTCACACGCACACGCTCACACGCACACGCTCACACGCACACGCTCACACGCACACGCTCACACGCACACGCTCACACGCACACGCTCACACGCACACGCTCACCAATCCTCGTCCTTAGAACGGCTTCAAGATTCCGCCAAGGAGTCCTTTGAGTACAGAATTACGCAATTAAATGTAGAAGATCACTGGAGAAAACGCCTTGGAGGGTTGAACAATTGTTGCATATGCAACAAAGTTGTACGTCTGAGAGAGCGGGGAACTAGATGAAAGGTCTCGCCGCCGGGTGGAAGCGCTCCGCCGAGACGCCTCCGCTACGCCGCGCTGCCGGGAAGGAGGAGCGGAAGGGGCGGAGACGAGGATGAGGCCAGATGACACGACGGAAGGAGGCGAGAGAGGGAGGGAGAGGGGAAGCGTGGCCAGGATGAGGGCGAGAGGGAAAGGGAGAGTAAGAGCGAGAGAGTATGAGAAAGCGAGAGAGAGAAAGAGAGAGCAAAAGCGAAAGCGAGAGATTGCGTCCTTGCGTCTGAAATGTCCATGTGAGTCCTTCCTGCGCATTCCTGTGTATCCCATGTATTACAGTATGCTGTGTATGTGGGGCCTAAACCGGAATATCGACCCTGCCCTTAAGGCCGTTGTAGCTTTCGTAAGTAGCCGGATGCATTTCTTCCCGATTCTTAAGTGCTCTCTCAGGCTGATGATGCCTTGGGGTGGAGTGGGGAGGGGCAGGGGGACTGGAGGAGGGAGAGGGGAGAGGGGAAAGGGGAAAGGGGAAACGGGAAACGGGAAAGGGGAGAGGAAAGGTTCCACCCCACGAAGTTTGATTTCTCCCTTACCATGGACAGTTCTGAGTGCGAGACAGAGAAGAAGAATCGGGCTTTTGGGAGAACATTGGATCTATCTGCATTTCTCTGTTTATTGATCTTATTTTGTATTCGCTTGTTTTATTTATTTATTTTTTTGTTTATGTTACATATTTGGAGAGAGAATAAAGATTGCCTTAGGATTGTTTTTGATTGGGTAGAGATAATCGGATAAAGGATTGGAGATGATTTCGAGCGCTGGGAAGGAGAAACGGCTGTTCAAAAAAAAAAGAAATAGCAACCAGGAGGTGAAACGGTAAAAAAGAAAGAAAAAAAGTTAAAATAAACGAGACCAATATTGATTCAGTGACGAAGGCGAGCAGATACAAATAGAAGACGCACCCGCAAGCATCAGCTGATATGGCACTCCATCGTTGTGCCAAAATGCTCGGCCGATGGCACTCTCCGAAGCCCACGTGAGCGAGTGGACACGCCAGACGCGGCGGCGGAGACCTTCAAGAAGCCGTTTAAGCCCTTGAGACCCGGAAGGGAGCCAGGGGAAAAGAAGGGAAATTAAAGTGTCAGTGATTGGCGCTTATCAGATCTCTCTTTT
>NW_028234405.1:23493223-23500723 GCF_977035675.1 Penaeus japonicus | reverse complement strand
AATAGGGGGCTGATGATGATTTTTAAAAAATAATAATAATGTTGATAAGGATAATAATAATGATAGTAATGATAATTATTGCTGTTTTTGTTTTTGTGGTTGTCATTTTTTGTCGTTATTGTTATTATTGCTGATTTTTATTATTGTTGCTGGTATTAATGTGTTTATTTGGTGTTAGTAGTGGCACTAGTAGTAATGATATTTATTGTTATTTTCATTAATGGTAGTATAGTTATTATTATTGTTATTAAAATCATCATTGTTATCAGCATCACCATCATCCGTTTTATCATTACATAATGGTTGTCATTGTTAATGGCTTCTTAATCATCGTTAGAATTTACATTATATGTAGTAGTAGTGGTATAGTAATATATTACCACTAGCATTGCTAGTAATATACCACCGTTAACATTCTTATTGTGATTCTACTAATAACACTATCATCACCGTTAATGCCACCTCACCACTGTTACTATTACAACTACTGTTCTTAGTGGTGGGTTTCAGTTTATAATGGAGCTAAGTAGAGAAACATGGGAAATATTGAGGTTCATGATAAAAATTGATAAGTTCAGTAGGTCAGATATTTTTTTTCATATTTGTATTTCCAGATCGAAAAAATCGTCAGTTTTGTTTTTCGTCTCGAACCAGCAACAAGAGACGATTGCCAGCTTAAGAGAAATAGAAATTGATCGCACCAAAAAGGAGATAAATTTAATTAGTTGAAAGAGGTTGGTAAGGATAGGGGTTACAAGTGGGCGTCTAGAAGAGTCATAGCTAGGAACACGGCGCGCTGAGATGTCGGTCATATTAGGAGTGGCATTTACGTTCCCTGGTTGGGAGGAGAGGGTCTGTTGGAATGGAAAATGGCGGTGTTCGGTAATGCTGCTACTCTCTCTCTTTCTCTCTCTCTATCTCTCTCTCTATCTATCTATCTATCTTTCTATCTTTCTATCTGTCTCTCTCTCTCTCCATTTATCTATTTATCTATTTCTTTCTTTCTCGTTCTATCTCTATATCTTGCTTTCACTCTCTCTCTCTTTATCTATCTATCTCTATCTTGTTTTCAGTCTCGAAAGAGCAAGCGAGTGTTTCCATTCATTACTCTTTGTGCGTTTGTGTTGTGTCCCCATCTTAGGATATAGTTGCATGAAAACGAGATGCAGATAAAAGCGGTAAAATGAACGAGGCCTTTTGGCGGACGGAGGCCTAAAAGGCAAATGAATATCACTTAGTAATTTAATGTATGAAGAGAATAACTCAATAAAGGCTGTATGAAGAATTAAATTTATCTTTTTAATGTGATGACAAACCTTTAGCCTTGACCTTCTCACTCGGAGTCGTTTTATTTTTAGATCTAACATGCACACGCACAAAGCCGTGCACACACACATGCACGCACCCACAGGCACATGCACATGCACATGCACATGCACATGCACATGCACATGCACATGTACTTGCACATGCACAAGCGTTATGTAAAATCTATTTCTATGCAAACTAAAAAAATAGTATTATAACGTTATGTGACCGAGACAGTAAAGGATGTACCAGTTTTTTTGGCGAATAGACTCGTCCTTCACTTGTTTTTCTCTCAATGAAAACCCGATATGTTGCACACCAACCACTCGCGTCCGGGACTGTGGGAGATCGACTCTTCTTAGATGCGTTTATTGCTAAGCTTCGTACCATGAGATTTATAGTAAAGGGGAGTCTTTTAGATGCACAATATTATTATGCTATTAATGAACTCTTGGACGTGGTTGGCACATTGCGTGAGAGTGTCAATCAAGAAATGGCACACAAGAGGGGGCCGGGGGTCGGGGGATGGGGGTGGGTGTGGCGGTGGCGGTGGGGGTAGGGGTGGGAGTAGGGCTAGGGGTAGGGGTAGGGGTATGGGTAAGGGCAGGGATAGGGATAGGGATAGGGATAGGGGTAGGGGTAGGGGATGGGGGAAGGGTCGGGGTAGGGGTAGGTAGAGGAAGGGGTGGGGGTGGGGGTGGGGTTGGATTACTCGTCATGTTTTACCGCAACCTCGCTTGGGTTTTGCGTCTGGAGGTTCTGCTTGTTGTGTTATGATTTTTTTTTCTAAAGAGGAGTTTCCACGGAAGTGGTAGTTTTGCTGATGTTATCTCTCCTTATCAGTTTATCTTCCTGCTCTTCCTCTTCATATTCATATTCATATTCATCATCTCATCACTATCATCGTTGCCGTTATTATTATTATTATTATTAATATTATTATTATCATTATTATTATTGATATTGATATTTAATGATTATGATGTTTCTTAAGATTCTTATAGTTATAATGATAATGATGATGATCATTACTATTATTATTAACAGCATCATCATTATTATTATTGTTGTTGTTATTATTATTATTATTAATATTATTATTATTATTGTTATTGTTATTATTATTATTATTATTATTATTATTATTATTACTATTATTATTATCACTATTACTATTATTATTATTATTATTATTATTATTGTTATTATTATTATTATTACTATAACTGTTACTATTAATGTAACTATCACTACTACCACTATCACTTTAACTTCCACTGCCACTTCCACTTCCACTACTATTACTACTACTACTACTACTACTACTAATAATAATAATAATGATAATAAAAATAATGATAATAATGATTACTGTCTTTATTACATATTGCAGACGTTTCCCCCTGCAATGTATTAAGTCCGTTTCTTTACCTTTCCAGGTGAGTGACCGCGACTGGCTTAGGTGCAAGACGAGCAGGTATTGTAATGCGCAACCTCGTAGCACCTGCAGGGAAGGGATCTCTCTCTCTCTCTCTCTCTCTCTCTCTCTCTCTCTCTCTCTCTCTCTCTCTCTCTCTCTCTCTCTCTCTCTCTCTCTCTCTCTCTCTCTCTCTCTCTCTCTCTCTCTCGCACTCTCGCACTCTCTCGCGCTCTCTCGCTCTCTCTTGCTCTCTCTCGCTCTCTCTCGCTCTCTCTCTCGCTCTCTCTCGCGCTCTCTCTCTCTCTCTCTCTCTCTCTCTCTCTCTCTCTCTCTCTCTCTCTCTCTCTCTCTCTCTCTCTCTCTCTCTCTCTCTCTCTCTCTCTCTCTCTCTCTCTCTTTTCTTGCTGATCACGTGTTGAACTAATATATTTTTTAGAATTGACAGTGATTGGGTGATTGGTTACGCGATGAGTGTAGGGGGAGGGGGTGGGCATGGGAAGGGGATACGCCTAGGAGGAGTTTTGCGAACTCCGAAAAGGAACTCAAAACGATTCCTGTTATCCGAGCTTTTCACCCACTCCCCCATTTTTTGTTTTATTTTAGTGCATTGCTTGCAAATGAGTAGGTGAAATGAGGAGTACACCCGAGATGCCAATTTGTTGCGATTAGCCTCTGCAGCGTGCATCATGCTCGTTCTTCCTGCTGCAATGCGGGTGTTTGCATAATGGCTCAACAGAATGGAAAAGCGGCGTTGATTCCGATTTCCAAGAATCGCGAAAGCTAATGGCCGAGGCGGCCGATCATTCCGGATAAGGCGCGCCGCGGCCTCGTCAGGAGGGCTGTCATTTTTTGCACGTGCCAAGCGGTGAAGGGACCGCGGTACCTGTCATCGCCCCCCCCCCCCCCTCTTCCTTGCCTAGAATGCCCGGTGAGCATACGCCCGCCCTCCTAACCGCCCCCCCCCCTCCTCCTGTCTTGGACCGCACCTGTTCCCTTGGCTTCCCTCTGCCCCTCTGCCGAGCCCCACCTCACACCCGTCACCCTCCCCCCTCCCCCCCCTCCCCCTCCCCCTCCCCCTGCCCCTGCCCCTTCTCTCTCTCCGCCGCTGCACCTCCTCCCTCTCCCTCACAGGTATTTTTAGGAGTCGATGACCCAATTGCTCTGTCGTTGCCGAGACGTAGCAGGCAGACCAGGTCGGCCTAGGGGGCGGAAAGCGTAACCCTGTCCGCTTTGTGTGACCCTCCGTTTTAATCCAGCATACCATCTTGGACCTGGTTCCTCATGGGCTCCGCGGGGTTCGGATTCACGGCCGGGTGTCAATTCCGGGGCCCGGGGAGGGGGAGGGGGCTGACGGCTGGCTTAGGGATCGCGAGTCTATGGCTTCGGATGATGCAACGATTAGGACGTGCTTGAAAAGGGACTCCGAATGGCCCGGGAGTGAGAGGGAGGCACAGGAGGGGGAGGGGTTGCGAGGAAGTGGGGACGGAGGGGGGAGTAAATTATAGTAGTTGCTGGTGATGTTCCCTTTTAGTCAGTTGTTCATTTGCCATTTATATTGGGCTATATGAATTTGAACTGGGCTCTGCTATATCGGTAAATGTTTAGCTTGCTACTAATGCTGCGGACGCGAAGACGGGGCAATCGTTTAAGCGTTTGTTTGTGGAAATGGTGGAGGTGTTATACAGTTTACGCTAAGAAAACATAAATCGCTGTAGAAATACACAAAGCGTGATAAAACACATACAAGAACAGATAACGACATGCTGTTTGTGCTACGGGGGCGTTAACCATGTTTCGGAGGAGAAAATGCTAGATGCACAGTTTATATTGTACACTCTTAGCTATCATTTATAGCTTCATACACTTATGTGAATGAACAAATGATAGTTAAAGCACAGATGTGATGACACAGAGGAATGAGGATAAAATTGGGAAAATATCAGAGGTTTAGTGTCTATAGTTAGACGTTTGGAGAGAGGGAAAGGGAAAGATAGAGAAAGGGATATATATATATATATATATATATATATATATATATATAATATATATATATATATATATATATATAGATATAATATATATACACACACATATATATATATAGATATATATATATAATATATATATATATATAATATATATATATATATATATATATATATATATATATATAATACATACACACACACACACACACACACACACACACACACACACACACACACACACACACACACACACACACACACACACACACACACACACACACATATATATGTACGTATACATACACATATGCACACATATACACACACACACACACACACACACACACACACACACACACACACACACACACACACACACACACACACACACACATATATATACATATACATATACATATACATATATAATAGCGATAGTAGCGACTGGATGTGTGGCCGAAGTGTTGCTGAGGGGAAACGAAACATCGTAGGGAGGGAGGTTTGTGTTGTCGCCTGATGTGTATAGTTGGGTGTGACGGCGTGGCGGTGTGTGTAAGGGTGTGGCAACGCGTTGCTCTTTGGCATGGCGGTGTATATTGTACGAGGGAGAATGGGCGTCCGTGTATATATGTATGTGTGTTTGTGTGTATATCTCTTGGCCACAAGAAAGAGAGAAGGGGGGGGGCGGCATATGCAGAGACCCATGCGCCATGCGTTACGGTAATGGGGATGTATGTCTTCCTTTTTCTCATTCTTCATGAACTGCCTGTTTTTCATTAACATTCTTCACCGCTTCGGGATAGACAAGTAGCAGCACGGTCTATTTTGGTCTAAGAAAAATGGACGGGATTAAAAGTGGGAGGGAAATAGGGGATGAGAAGATGAGAGTGGGGAAAGGAAGGAAGGGAAAAAAGAGAAAAGAAAATGGAAGGAGAAGGGAAGGGAAGGGAAGGGAAGGGAAGAGAAGGGAAGGGAAGGGAAGGGAAGGGAAGGGAAGGGAAGGGAAGGGAAGGGAAGCGAAGCGAAGAGAAGAGAAGACAGTACAAAAAGAGAGAAAGAAGAGATGAGAATTGAGAGGGGTAGAGCTAAGAGGGGGAGGGGGAAGGGCAGCGACAGGGGCAGGGAAGCTATGGTTGCTGACGCCTAGTTAGGGTGGGGGGCCACGTGGGGGAATGGAGGGGCGAGGGTGGCAGTAGTGTTGGCGCCTTTCCCCCGTCCCTCTACCCCTCCCCTCCCCAGTGTCCGCCCCCGCCCCAGCCTCTCGCTCCCTATACTTGCCCTTGGTTTCCCCCCAAAGCCGCGAGGGGCAGTAGTACCATCTAGTCGGGCTGTGAGGGCGTACACTCCCCTCGCCCGCTCCCCGAGACATTCGCAAGCAACCCAGGGGCGTCCCGGCGTCACCTCCTCGCCTCGTTGGCTGTCTTCCCCTGGGGGCTTCCACTCCCCCGCTCTGGCTTCTCTGAAGGAGGATGCGACGCAGGCACAGAACCTGACTGGAAGAGACAGCCTTGCCATAACAGTGACTTGCTATGCTTGGTTTTTATCCTCGAGATTAGAGCTGTGACGAAGACTCTCGTTCGGGAATTTGTTGATTCTTGCGCGTGTCGAGGAGGTGGGAGGACAGTGCCGCGTGTCCTCCCCGCGACCGTCGCCTCGGATCCACCTCGTAAGAGGAGTCCGGGAGGAGACTTGTGAAATTACTCGGACGTTGATTGAGGTAAGGCCCGAACGCTGTGTGTGTGTGTGCCGTGTTGGCGACGAGGCCTGCTCTCTCTCTATCTCTCTCTCTCTCTCTCTCTCTCTCTCTCTCTCTCTCTCTCTCTCTCTCTCTCTCTCTCTCTCTCTCTCTCTCTCTCTCTCTCTCTCTCTCTCTCTCTCCCCCCTCCCCCTCCCTCCCCTCCCCTCTCCCTCCCTCCCTCTCCCCCTCCCCTCCCCCTCCCTCTCCCTCCTCCCCCCCTCCCTCCCTCCTCCTCTCCCCCCTCCCTCCCCTCCCTCCCCCTCCCTCCCTCCTCCCTCCCTCTCCCTCCCTCCCTCCCCTCCCTCCTCTCCCCTCCCTCCCTCCTCCCTCCTCTCCCCCTCCCTCTCCCTCTCCTCCCCTCCCCTCCCTCTCCTCCCCTCTCTCCCCCCCTCTCTCCCCCTCCCTCTCTCTCTCTCTCTCTCTCTCTCTCTCTCTCTCTCTCTCTCTCTCTCTCTCTCTCTCTCTCTCTCTCTCCCTCTCTCCCTCATTCCCTCTCTCCCTCATTTCCTCTCTCCCTCTTTCCCTCTTTCCCTCTCTCCCTCTCCCTCTGTGGGTGCATGTGTGTGTATTTCCGTTGTGAGGAGAGAGTTTGCGGAAGAGTGTGTTGGAAGCCGAGTGCGTCCGATCCAGAGGGAACCGGGAAAGTGGAAGGAGGTACAAATTACGAGCGTGAGATTTTCTTGCCTTCTTTTTTATGTTGCGTCAAAACTTGGGCGAGAGGTTTTTTATATCTCTTTTATTTTAAAGTCGGCAGAATGATGGCGAGGGGTCACGTGGCGAGGTCCGCGCCTCTTTTATTCAGCTTGATCTGCAGCTCAACTTCCCCGAAGCTTGGGCGCGGATGGTGGCCGGGAGTCGCCTTTATTGTTCAGATTTAAAGTCTTCCTTCATGTGGCCGTTGTTCATTTTTATCATTCTGATCATCGCTTTCCAGTTATTATTATCAGCATCACAACCGATCCCAACACCACCACCACATTATCAAGATTACCACCACCATCATCATCATCATCATCATCATCATCATCATCATCATCAATCACCAC
>NW_028234405.1:23470723-23473223 GCF_977035675.1 Penaeus japonicus | reverse complement strand
TCGCACACACCCCTACCACCTTCCTGCCAACGTAAATATAGAACATAGTCTCTCTGCCAGCCTCCTCCCCACCACCCAGCCCGACGCCTGCTGTGCTTCCTCCTCATGGGGGCCTCCGCATGAGCTGAACTCAGAGCCGCGCCGCACCTGGGGACCCTTTTCCTTTCCCTCTCTCCGCCTCCCCCGCTTTCCTTTTTCTTCTTCCCACGACTTTCCCCTCTCCCCACGTCCTTCCCATCCTCTCCTCCTACCACCTCCCCATCCTTTACCCTTCCCCCATCTCCCTTACCTCCTTCCCCCTTATCCCCTTTTCCTCTTCCTCCCTTCCCCTCTTCCTCCCTTCCCCCTTCCTCCCTTCCTCCCTTCCCCCTTCCCCCTTCCCCCCTTCCTCCCTTCCCCCCTTCCCCCCTTCCCCCCTTCCCCCCTTCCCCCCTTCCCCCTTTCCGCTTCCCCCTTCCCCCTAATCCTCCCGAGACACGCGTTGCTACTTTCTCGCTGCGCTGCCGCTTCACCACATCCTGAGCCAGCGTCACTATCACTCGCCTTGTTTGTCCGCGTCTTTGTTTTGTGTTCCTGCGAAGTCCCTCCTTTTTCGCTTCGCGAGAATCGTCTGCTGAGCGACACATTGTATGGCCCGGTTTTGAAGTGAAATTGGCAGTCGCTACGTCCGATATTTATAAACGGCCAAGTATGTGTATGGTGAGTATCCGCTTGAGTGCGACTGCGAACTTGCAATGAGAATATAAGTGCAGCAACAAAAGGCCGAGAAAAGAAAGATTGGGCGCTTGTTCCTCACCGGTTGTTCCTCCTCTGAAAAATGATAGATGCTGACAATGGGACCTGCGTGGCCCCGGATGTCCACAGGGATTTACGCAAACACCAGAGGATTCATTCTCCCCCCCCCCCCTCTCTTTCTCTCTCTCTCTCTCTCTCTCTCTCTCTCTCTCTCTCTCTCTCTCTCTCTCTCTCTCTCTCTCTCTCTCTCTCTCTCTCTCTCTCTCTCTCTCTCTCTCTCTCTCTCTCTCTGTCTCTCTCTTTTTCTCTCTCCTCTCTCCTCTCTCCCTTTCCTCTCGCCCCCCTCTCTCTCTCTCCTCTCTCTCTTTCTCCTCTTTCTCACACTCTCTCTTTTTCTCTTTTCTTTTTTTCTTGTCTCTTCTCTTCTATTTCCTTTTCTTTTCTTTTCTCCTGCCTCATTTCCCTCCCCCTCTTCCTCTCCCGTCTACCCTGTCACCTCTCCCCGGTCCCCTCTCCCCATCTCTTTCACTCTCCTCTGCCACAAAAACCCGAACATAAAACCTTGACTTCTCATTCTTACTCTGTCTTCCCCGCTGTCATTTATTTCAAGTGCCTTATTTTTTAGCAGAGTTTCCCTGTTTGATGCTTTATATAAGTGCCCTGCCGATGATGTACGTTCCTTTTTTTGATGTTGGATGGGAATGTTAAGGCCGTTTATGAGAGCGTGGTTGGAGGCTGGAGGGCTTCGTTACCGAGCTGTGGTAGATTGCAGAAATCGCTTAGGCCTTCGGAGGAAGGAAGAGTCTGTAGTTTTGCCTATGATGATGATGCGTTTATGATTGAGGTATTATAAGTAAGGGATCCCAGCTCCCCCTCCCCTAAACCGAAAGAACGTAGCACAAAGTTGATTTTACTGTCCATGTGTCTGTGCCTTCTAATTGTTATCGGTGACTGATATTTTTTATATTTGTTAATTATTTAATTTATATCATTATTTTTTTTATCTTTTCAGAGCGCGACAGCAGGATAAATGAGTGAGCGATAGTTATAACCGCAGAGGTAAGAACAGCTCGTCTTTTACGCACTGTATTTACTGTGTATCTGCTGGTGTGCACATATAATATCTCGTGTGTAAGTATGTATGTGTGCATGGATGTAATTTAACTCATTCTTGTGTATATGTTCTCTTACACACTAATGTATACTCTATAGTGAGTGTAAGCCGCTCGTGTTCTTAAATTTGAGGATATTGGGAGAAACGCTTCTTGTACGTCGTGTTAATCCGTTATATCTTTTGGGAGTAATGATTGCATGTATGAAGAGAAGTGGTTGGTGTAAATTTACGTCACGGTGTGTGTTGTCCTATAGGACGATTGGACAAAGCGTGGATTACGGATCTTTTTGTTTACAATGTGCGCTCCTTGCGTCTAGGCTGATAGCCGAACACATGCTTGTGCGTGTTTCTAACTTAAGGAAGTTGAGTTAAATATAAGCAAAGACATTGGCCCCCTAAATCTGGCGAATGTCTTTTGTGACGTAAAACTGGCGGAGAGGATGTCGTTGGCTTATGTCGCGTGTTGCTCGCATTGTGTACAAAGCTCCTGTTGCATCATCCAACGGCCAAGGTGAAGCTGTTTGGTTGTTTTCTCATTTAGTAGAAGAAGCGAAGGGAGTAGCCATCTACATTACGTGGAGAATGATGTTGGCCGTGTTTTTTTCCTCGCCGACTCGAAAAATACGGTCTAAATGAGGTTTTGTTTTGATT
>NW_028234405.1:23435723-23450723 GCF_977035675.1 Penaeus japonicus | reverse complement strand
AAGAACAAAAATATCCATACAGCATTTGATGCCTGTACAGTCTAAGGGTTACAACAGTTAATTCAGAATATATTTCACTATAGTTTGTCAATAAAAGAAATCAATAACATCATGGGATGTTCCTGTTCACATTTTTAAAATATTTTATATGTTTTTTTCTGAGCAGTAATTCCCATAACCTTCACACCCCACGTCCAACATCTGTTAGTGTTATAGCACCACAATGCTTGTTGTTAGTACCCATGCTTGTGAGTCCTGACTGTCTAGTCTGGGATTAGAATGTGATAAACCTCCCTTGGTACATATACACTAAATATAAACAGAGAAAAAAAGAAAGAGGAAAGAAAGACAAGAAGGAGGAAAATGACACCACATTTCACTTCATGCATTTACACTACGTACAGTGGGTTACTCAGTTTTTAATTTATGTATGTTCTTTTTTGGTTTGGTTTCAGTTTTGTAGGTTTGATGCTGGAAAGACCATCATTTTTTTATATAGAATTAAAAGGAATATTTATTCATCATATCATAGGATTTTTTTTTTCCTTCATTCACTTGAGAAGGATGATTTTTTTCTTTCCCTTTTGAAGGAAGTAGTAATGATGGTCTATGCAGATCAACAAATTGTAAATTAGCACATCCTGTACCTCCTGGTGATATTCTTGGCTTGTGATCTCCGGTTGAGTAGGTGATAACAACAAAGATGGTGCTTATTGGAGACTCTACTTCTATTGTTAGTGCTTTGGCTTTTTGTGTCACTCTTCTCTCTTAGTGATGGCACGTCATTCTGGGTAAGGACATAAGTTTGGAAGGGTTTCGAAATATATAGATATATTTCTATGTAATTTTTACACATGCACACCCACATGCACACTCACAGGTACACCAATGCACTCACCTGCACGCACACCTGTAAGCACATGCACACTCACTTATACATAAATTCACAAGTAAACACACGTGCATATACACACACAAGTAAACACACACACAAACACACAGATGAACACAAACAAGTAAACACACACAGATAAACACACAGATAAACACACACACATAAATACACATATCATACCGACAATTAACCCAATCCCGACGGGCCTGGCGATAAGTGGAAACCCCCTACGCTAGGCCTATGCAATATTGCATCGGGAACGTCACACTGGTGTGTCGCCCCGTCATCATAGGGTTAACACACACACACACACACACACACACACACACACACACACACACACACACACACACACACACACACACACACACACACACACACACACACACACACACACACACACACACACACACACACACATACACACACACACACACAATCACACACACACACAATCACACACACACACACAATCACACACACACACACACACACACACACACACACACACACACACACACACACACACACACCAACAACACACACACACACACACACACACACACACACACACACACACACACACACACAACCCACACACACACAACACACACAACACACACACACATAAATCACACACACACACACAACACACACACAAAAACACACACAACACACACACACACACACACACACACACACACACACACACACAAATACACACACACACACACAAACACACACACACACACACACACAACACACCCACACACAACACACACAACACACACACACACACACACAACACACACACACACAACACACACACACACACACACACACACACACACACACACACACACACATATGCACACATATACACACATACATACACACACACACACTACACACACACACACACACACACACACACACACACACACACACACACACACACACACACACACACACACACACACACACACACACACACACACACACACTTTTTTTTCACTTTTGATTATTATTTTTGGAGTTATCCTTAACTGTGTTTTGAAATGATTGATGGTGACTTTTTGGATAAAATGTATTGCAAGAGATATATGAAGGTCCCATACCTTATTGATATTATGGTTATACGCTTATTTAATCTTTTATTGCCAGGTTATTGGTATAGAGTAAAAGAAAGAAGTAGTCACTGAAATTAGACATAGATTATAAGGGAAAGATAAGAATATGGATTTTATTACAAAGCTGTTATCATATTTTGTGGAAATAATTTACTACATGAACATGTTATTCTCAGCTGAATATATTTTACATGCATCTTGGGTCATTTACATTTAGATATTTATGTAAGTTATACAAATTGTGAACAGTGGAGATAACTTTTTTCTGATGTGATATTATAGTAAAAACAATATTATATCAGTATTCACATCAGTCAGCAACTTAAAGACTGCAGAAAGTGACATACTTACTCAACGTAATATTGATTAATTTATCTTTGTATGACTTTTTATTTCTTATTATTATGCTCGTTTACTTTTTTTATCACCGTGCCATCACTACCAAAATCCTGAATAGATGTTTCGTAATTTCATTCTCCCCTATTGTAACACTGATCTGTAAATGTCATGACATACAATCTAGTCTAAACTTAACCACTGTTTGTAACTGAGTCCTGTTCTGTGTTTAACAAGTTCCATAAATTTAGAATTGCTAAACAAATATACTGTATAGTGATCTGGACAGTTGTCTAGCTGTTCTGTATATATGTTCATTGTTATACCTGTTTGTGTTTCTTCCATGGTACATAGATAATTCTCAATAAAGTTGATAGAAAAGGTAATTAGATCACACTAAACTTATTTGAATCTACTTTCCAGCCTCTCTCTGATTTATCAAATAGACCCCACAACCTCATTAGCCATTTGACGAGCTCCCCATCTCACCCATCCTTAACCAAATTGCCTGTCAGTCCCGCTGCCTCACCCTCACAGTCCATTTTCCAGCTCTTTCTCAGGTCTACTAGTCTCAACCCTCATTTCCATCAATCTTTTCTTATCTTTAAATTATGTATTTAGACTGATAGATCTGCAAATATTTCTGTACATGAAGTAATGAACAGCTGAATAGATATCCTACTACTGTACATTTCTTGTAGGACTAGCCATTCTGTTATATTTCACTCAAATGAAGTGTAATCTTTTCTTTTCTCAATGATACTTAAAGATATAAAAATATGAGTGAAATTCTTGATAACATGAATGCACATCCACAACCAGAATCCATGTAATGATGACACTCTTACAGTTGGTCAACACGATGAGGGAGAGGAAGAAGCAGGATGGATCGAGGGAGTGGCCATTCTTATTTCTGTGGCTGTAGTTGTTTTTGTCACAGCCTTTAATGACTACACAAAAGAGAAACAGTTTCGAGGTCTACAAAGCCGCATTGAGGGCGAGCACAAATTCTCTGTTATTCGAGGAGGAGAAGTCCATGATATTGGAGTGGGAGATATTGTCGTTGGTGATATTTGCCAAGTAAGAGCTTTACATGATACTTTCTTTTCCTCGTTTAATATGATATAGTTGCAAATAATTCTAATTTATGTGCAATATAGAAATGTGGATAAAGGCACAAAAATGCAAATAGAAAGTTGGTACAGAAGTCAGTATAACATAATATAATTTATTTTCTTTAGGCCCAATTAACACTGATTTGATATTTGATCCCCCTTTTTCTCTTTCAGATCAAATATGGTGACTTGTTACCTACAGATGGAATCTTGATACAAAGCAATGACCTAAAGATTGATGAGTCCTCACTAACTGGAGAGTCAGACCATGTAAAGAAGGGGGCTGACACAGATCCTATGGTGCTCTCAGGTAAGATTTGGGGCTTGTTGTACTGTAAATATTCATGATAAACCATATTCATGATAAATTATGTGAACATATTTTTTAGATACTAAAAAGCATGTACTCTTGATTGTCTCTTTGCCTTCTGATTTAGGATTATCATATATCAGATTATACTTTTATTTGAGCATAGGTATTATAATGTGTTCTCTATATCTCTATGCAATATGAATACTGAAGTTACTTTTGAGATCACTAAAAAGTTGTTGATTCTGAACTAGGATTACAGTCTACTAGTAAACCAGTTGTGTGGTAGAATACTGTCCCATAGCTCAGTAGGACAAGTGATTGTTCCCTATCCAGCAATTATATCCTAATTTATAGTAAAATATATATTTTTTGTTTATATTTCTTGCTTGTCAACAGGGACACATGTAATGGAGGGCAGTGGAAAAATGCTGGTGACTGCAGTAGGTGTAAATTCTCAAGCCGGCATTATCTTTACACTTTTGGGTGCTGCTGCAGATGAAGAAGAAGTTGAAGCTAAGAAGAGGAAAAAAGGTAGTGCATCACTGGTTGCTTTGTAGAATTTGGCTCTGGAAAGGACTAGGAGCAAGTTTTCAGGTTGAATTGCAAGTACTGAAAAAAATCAGCAAAGACTTACAATTCTGTCTAGATAAGTGCTACTCAAAGTGCTGGTATGCAAGCCACAGGCTGCTGGACCATGGTGGGTGTCCAGTAAAGAAAGAAACAAAAGCAAATTTGAATACAATATCAGCTGATATGTCAACTTTTGATATATTCATCATATTGTTCTTGTAAGAATTAATGTTATAACAATTGTTCAAATAACAGTTTCCAGATGATAAGCAAATTACATTATGGCATTGATATGTTTCGAGTTCTTAGCATATTGGAAAGAAATTCTGCTTGTCTGCTACATCAGATAGTTTGAGTGACACTAATTATGGCTATAGACATTGTTTGCCATCTTTACTGTGTTATATATTAGAAGCTAGTAACACTCAGATTAAGTTTGATATAGAAGGGTAAAATGTAATATATTAAACTATTTGCTATTATTATTTTATGGTGTTTGCTGTTATTGTTTTGTTCTTTTTTCATACTTACCAATAACCAAACTGAATGTGCTCAGGTTGGCAAGTCTAATCATTTGATGAATTAGTAAATGGATAGTAATAGATATCAGTAAACAGTGAGTAGTATGACCGAAAACAAAATTAGAAGAAAAGGTATATTCTAGGCTAAATGTTCAAGCTTGAAAGGACTGAAAAAGAAAAGGCAGTGCAGTTTTGTGGACCATTATGTAGGATAGAGTGTGTGTGATATATGATAGAGGTAATCTGTGCTTGGGATTGCATGTTTTGTGTTTGTCATTGACAGTTGGGCTTAAGACTGTGAAGTCAGTGAGTGCATTCATATCAAGTAGGATGGTAAAGCTGTGAATGGAAAGAATGCATGTGAATCTCAGAAGTTTTGGGAAGGATTGGAAAAATATGACAATTACCTTTATGTATGGAGCATGTCACTGGGTAGTTAAGAACCTTAAACACATAACAGCAATTATATATTAAGGTACAGTGTTATTTTTGGTTTAGATATTTTTTTTCCAGATAGTTTATTTTTTTATTGCATTTCAGTGTCCAGAATTTTTTATGTTCCCTGGAAAGGATTGCAAAGTTGTAACTGTGAAAAATTAGGTGTGTTGTGTAATTTATTGTGATAATTATATCCTCTTTCACATATATTAATGATGGTGTTAACTATTATGATCACAATCATAATTGTTGTTGTTATTATTATTATCATTGGTATTATAATTATTATTATTATCATTATTGTTACTATTATTATTACTACTACTACTACTATTATTATTATTATTATTTATGTTTTATTCTGCTCTCTCTGAAATCTTCACTGAAAAAGAAACTCACTTCAGAGTTGCATGGTGCACTTTGATAGGTATATAGCCATAGTTATGTTGTCTGTTAGTAAAGGCAGCAAATACTTAGACAGGCATGGTAGTCTGTTCATGACATAGATAGAACTGTTGAAACTTGAACTTGGCTGTAGAATAGCACATATTGAATGCAATTGAGAAATCACTCAAAAATCAGATGAAGGAAGAAAATATATACATGTAAGATTTAAATTTTTCACTGACTGCCTTGATTATTCCTTTGTTGTAGGTTGATAGTGAATAATGGCATTTGATTTTTAGATAGACACTGCACTCTAGAACTTCCTTTATTTTTATTATTATTATTTTTTTTATTCAATTGAGGAGATTGTTTTCCTTCACAACAAGAATGTTCTAGTTGCAGTTGGTAGTGATGAAAAGGAGAACACAGTAGATATCATCTCTTTATTGAATTCACTACAGGAGCAGAATTACTTTCTTGTTGTTTTTTGTTTGTTTTTTTGTTTGTTTCTTAATGACTGATAACTAAATATTGACCATCTCATAATAGTTTGGGAAAAGGTTAAAAACAGAAGGATCCTTTTTGGATTACCATTTGTCCAGTGTATTTTGACAGCCTTGCTAAAAGCAAACTTTTTATGTATGTATTGTATTGTACCTTTCAATTATGTGGAAGGCTTTTGAAAATTCTTGTAGGTTGTTATTATTCATGCATTTGCTAGAGACTTAGTAATTAGCAGGGGACAAATATTCATTTATTTATCTATTAGATCCTTCTGTTGATAATGTCTTAACCTTTGCTTAAATATCCTCCTGTACTGAAAAACCATTGGCCCTTGCTAAGTCACAGATTTGGTATAGCTTGTACACATATAGCCCTCTAACCAGGACTCTTAAATAATTTTAGTATTTTCCTTACCTCTGCCACATAAAGCTTATGGATTTTGATTTGTGTATCCTATCTAGTACTAATATTTTTTTTTGTTTTTGATATCTTTTTTTGCATGTAACCCCCTGAACCAACCAACCAACCAACCACTACCGTTGTTGCCTTCCGAATCCATCATCATCAATCACCGCTTGTGCCCCCAAAAACAGAGGCCAAAAAGCAGCGGAAAAAGCAGAAGAAGGGCGACTTAGGAGAAGAGTTGATTGTCGCCAATCCTAGTATGGCTAACTGGCTTTTAGTAGTTCTCATCCTCCTGTTACCCCATCTTTGAATTCTTTTCAGGAGTCTCTCTCTCTTTTTTTCTCTTTTCTCATTTCTTTGAACCTTTTTTATGTTTGTCTTTTTTTAATGTCCTTTTTTTGAGTGTCTCATCTATATTGACTGGACTTAATTGATTGATTGATTGTTATAAGTTTGATGTTAAGGATTTGGACAATGGTATTCATGTCATCTCTTTTTTTCTATCTATCTCTATCTCTTTCTTTCTTGCTCTCTCACACTCTCACTCTTTTTCTCTCTTCCACTCACTCTCTCTTACTTTCACTCTCTCTTTCTCTCTTCCTTTTTTACTTACAATGTGTCTGCCAAGACAGTGTTTTAGTCCAGCACTGTAGGTGATTTAATATATTTGTCTTCTCTGTGCAAATTGTCTCTGTGCTGCTGCAGGATCTTTGGTGTACTAGTCTGTGCTCCATGTTCTTATTTGGCTTTCCTTGAATTCATTACTTTCATTGATTATTTTTGAAGTATCTGTGCCTTTATTTAATTTAAATTTTATATTGATATCTAAAATCAGCTGCCCCTTTCCAGTAATAACAGAAATGATCTTAAGATACATATTTTATATGATTCATGCATGATTGTTTTGATTATCTTCAGAGATCTCATTAATTAATTAAATTCCCACTTTATCCCTAAACCTCTCTGGTTATTTATTTTGTCTGCTTTGCCTGGGAATGAAATAAACAATATGTCGAGCAGGATTGACAAAGGGCATGGAACTTCTTACAGACAAGCAAGGAGAGGGCGAGGCTGCAGCCGTGACGGGTAACTCTCACCACGCAACAGCAAACTCTGCCAACGCTGACGGTGATGTGAGAAACAACAAACATTCAAAGGAAGAGGAGGAAGGAGAAGAAGGTGGACCCACTGGAGGTGGAGGACACGACAAGTCTGTCCTGCAAGCCAAGCTGACAAAGTTGGCCATTCAGATAGGTTATGCTGGTAAGTGATGCAGATTAAAGTATCCTGTGTTTTTTTTTTCATGTTATTAAATGAAAGAGATAAAAATGAATGTTGGAATAGAATGTATTGTTCAATACTTTGGAAATTTTGAAGAGTTCTTGTTGGTAATAAGATTTAAACATGGTTTAGATATCAATAGATTAAAGAAAGGAATTTTTGAAAAAGGAAAGCAGTCACATTGAACAATCAGATCATTAACTATATTTCTGTTACAGGTTCATTCATCGCTGTGCTCACTGTTGTGATTCTAATAGTCCGTTTCTGCGTACAAACCTTTGTTTTGGAAGGCAAACCATGGGACACATTTTATGCAAACCATTTTGTCAAGTTCTTCATCATTGGTGTAACTGTGTTGGTGGTGGCTGTGCCCGAGGGTCTCCCCCTTGCTGTCACACTGTCTTTGGCTTACTCTGTAAAGGTTGGTATATCTATGTGAGCTAATGATGTTGTAAAGACATTAGACATTAGAACATTTGATTGAAGGAGGTCCCATAATATACAGTGTTGAGTTGTAATGAATATCAGATTGGGGAAATGAGGACATAATTCCTTCTCTTTGATTTATGTTATTTTATTATAATGTTTTACTTTACTTGATTTATTTACATGTATACATTTATTTTTCAGAAAATGATGAAAGATAACAACTTGGTGCGACATTTGGATGCTTGTGAAACTATGGGTAATGCAACAGCTATTTGTTCTGACAAAACTGGAACCCTCACCACTAACCGCATGACAGTTGTTCAGTCTTTCATCTGCAGTGAAGACCATAAGACTACTCCAAAGTTTGACTCCTTACCACATGCCGTAGGTGACCTCTTGGTGAATGCCATCAGCATTAACTCTGCCTATACATCCCGTGTTTTGCCAGGCGACAACCCAGGAGATCTCCCTAAGCAGGTAAGTGAAAAGGGAAAAGAAGGGCTTGCTTATCCAGCATGAATGATGTATTTTTTTATGCCATAGTGCTCTGGGATTGGCTTATTTATTGCATCACAGTATTCATTTACTCAAGGAACATTTTTTTATATGTACAGGTTGGCAACAAAACAGAATGTGCACTGTTAGGATTTGTTATGGACCTCGGAAAAAGTTACCAGGTTATTCGGGATGAAATCACTGAAGAAAACTTTCACCGAGTATACACCTTCAATTCAGTACGAAAATCTATGTCAACAGTGGTGCCCCGCAATGGAGGCTACCGCATTTATACTAAAGGTGCCTCTGAAATTGTCATGAAAAAGTGAGTACTTCCTTCTCTGTTTATTGAAAAATTTTCTTTTAGATTTAGAACAGGGCTGATAACTTTTATCAGAATTCATGTGGTAGATAGAAGTTGCCAGATTCTAGTATATTTTTGAGTTTTATCATATTCTATATAAGGATGATATTGATTAAGTAACCAAAATTTATATGACACTTTTTGTTTATATACCTTTTTGTCTGTCTGGTTCCCTCTGTCTGCCTGTCTCTCTCTCAATTACTCTCACATTCTCTCTCTCACTTTCTCTCTTTTAGTATGTTTTGGTCCTGAATTTCATAAAACAGTAATTATATATGAGTAATTTTCTTCATAGGTGTTCCTTCATCCATGGTAAAGATGGCAGATTAGAGAACTTAACAAGGTCAATGCAGGAACGGCTTGTAAGAGAAGTAATTGAGCCTATGGCATGTAATGGTCTTCGCACAATCTCAGTTGCATATAGAGACTTTGTCACAGGAAAAGCTGAAATTAACCAAGTAAGCAACAAAGTTATCTGTTTACTTGAATAGATAGATAGAAGAATGAAAAAATAGCAAATATACACATTTGCAAATGAATATATACTGATCTTCTGGAGGATTAATATTTTTTGCATTTTCATATACTTATAAGTGAATTGTGTTTTCCAGGTGCATTTTGACTCAGAGCCTAATTGGGATGATGAAGACAACATCATCAACAACATGACCTGTCTCTGTATAGTGGGCATTGAGGATCCTGTGCGTCCTGAAGTGCCTGATGCCATTCGAAAGTGCCAGCGGGCAGGCATCACAGTGCGAATGGTCACCGGAGACAATATCAACACTGCCCGCTCCATTGCTAGCAAATGTGGAATTCTTAGACCTGGGGACAATAGTCTCATTCTAGAGGGGAAAGAGTTTAATAGGAGAGTAAGAGATGCATCAGGAAAGGTAAGAAATTCTGTCCTGGTGAAAGTGTTAACAATAGAAAATGATTTTGTTTGGTTCAGTTTAGGAAATGATGCTTTGATTTGAGAAGTGATGATTGAAGTTAGTGTTTTTCCAATGATTATTGACTGATGATCCATTAATGAACACGCGATTAAATAGATCTAGTTACAGACGTTCATGTGAAGGAAAACCAATCACCATAACTTGAGATTTGGTTTCAGAGAAAATCAGCTGATGTAGGATAATTAAGGTTCCCATTCTTTGTGCTAATGATGTGAATGAAGCTTGAAAATAGAAAAGAGTGATAAGCTGCTGATTACAAATGCTAATATTTTGCCCCCTTTTTATAGTGTACATCAAGAAGGTTTTGGTTATGAAAGTTTTTTTTTCCACCTTATCAAACTTCTTTTACTTACTTGTCATCATTTCAATAGTTAGAGATTCTTGCTAATGTAGGCATTGCTGGATTTTGAAAAAAATAGGATTGCATGGCATTGCATTGCAAATTAGTTTCTTGTTAAGAACTGCTAGTGCTTAAAAAGGGAATCTAGTGCGAATGAATCTTTTAATTAAGATTGGCCCTAAAATGAGTAAAGACTTTAGGCCAAAAAGATTTCATATATTGACAGCAGTGCAGGTAAGAAAAGCTAAGAAATTCCTCAAGATATAGTTTATAGCTTATATTTTTTTAAGCCTTAAGATAAGTGTAAGTTTTGGAAATTCTCATGAATTATATATGCGGACTGTAATAAGAAAAGGGTTAGACAATACCACATAATACTCACAGCCATCCCTCTACAAATTTCCTTTTCAGATTCAGCAACATTTAATTGACAAAGTCTGGCCAAGCCTGCGTGTCTTGGCTCGCTCCTCTCCCACTGACAAGTATACCCTGGTCAGAGGTATCATTGAGAGTAAAGTGAGCGCCAACAGAGAGGTAGTGGCTGTCACTGGGGATGGAACAAATGATGGCCCTGCTCTCAAAATAGCTGATGTCGGCTTTGCTATGGTATGTAGATAGGAATGAGAATGTGCCCTTTAGTTTATAGCATATGTATGTTTAAATCATGTTTGTAGCATAGTTTGTTGTTGTTATTAGGTATTGCATGATGTTAGAAGTATAAGCTGAAGTGTAGAAAAATTATTTTGATTATTTTCTTTCAACAGGGCATTGCTGGTACTGATGTTGCCAAGGAGGCATCAGATATTATTCTCACTGATGACAATTTTACTTCAATCGTCAAGGCTGTCATGTGGGGAAGGAATGTGTATGATTCCATTGCAAAATTTCTGCAGTTCCAGTTGACAGTAAATGTTGTTGCTGTCGTTGTGGCTTTTGTTGGTGCCTGTGCCATTAATGATAGTCCTCTCAAGGTAAGTGCCATGAATGCAGCATTTTGTTCTTCCTTGGATGAACTGCAATATAGAACTACCGGGAATTTTTAACATTCAAGAAACATTTACCAATATGTACTCATCATTACAGGCTGTACAAATGTTGTGGGTGAACCTTATCATGGATACTTTGGCTTCCTTGGCACTTGCAACAGAAGCTCCCACACCCGATCTCCTGCTACGAAAGCCATATGGGCGCACTAAGCCTCTCATCTCTCGTACCATGATGAAGAATATCCTTGGTCAAGCCATGTACATGATTTGTGTTATATTTGTTTTGTTATTTTATGGTGAGTAATGTAGTGTGTCTTTTATATTTGTTATAAAACAGTTAGCTGTAAGTGGCTGGGTGAAGGGGGATGCTCAGATTTTAAAAATATACTACATTAGGCTGTTATGAATTTATATAACAAAATTTAGAAAGTAATTTGTATATGTTGAATGTTTTTTACTTAAATCATTTTCTTTTTTTAAATTTAGTAGCATAGAATAAGCTCAATTAACCCATTCACGACGGGGGCATTCCAGCCTTGCATGTCACAGTGCTGGGGCTCTCGAACGCATAGGCCTAAATTAGTTAGATAAACGACGCCGTATAGCGTCCCCAGCGAACGGGCCTTGAATGCGCGGTACCCATGGTGTACCGCCCGTCCAGAGAGGGTTAAGATAGATAGTAAAATAGCCAAAATTCATTCTCTGTTTGGCTTTCGAGTTTAACAAGAACCATATCTAGAGCCATATTTAGATACCTTCTAACTTCTAACATTGAATATATACATATATAGATATACACTACAAATATGAGTTGCTGACTTCTACAGTTAGCTGCTTAACAATGTATCCAAGGCTTATTTTATGAAATTCTGAGCACTGGCAATAAGGTCAAATTGTTTTAAAGGATTATTATATTTTGTTTTTATGTCAACTATTTGCAGAACATATGAGTTAGAATCATAAAGATCTACAGCAGACTGCTGATATTTCAATCTTGTCTAAATCTCTTCCAACAGGTGATAAGTTGTTAGACATTGACTCTGGTCGTTATGCTGACATCCGTGACCCGCCATCCCAGCACTTCACCATTATCTTCAACACTTTCGTCATGATGACTCTCTTCAACGAAATCAATGCACGGAAAATTCACGGACAGCGCAATGTGTTCCAGGGTTTCTTTACTAATCCCATTTTCTACAGCATCTGGCTTAGTACACTAGCTAGTCAGGTAAGTCTTTCATGCCTGTGGTTGGCATGTGGTGAAGGCCTTAATGATATCTTCTGAGGAGAGGCCAGCTCCCAAAACTGTAATTTTGGTGTCACCGAGATGTTATGGTGCTTGTCATTACACCAGATTGCAAGAAATCAAATGCATTATTGTGTGGGTTTTATTGGAGAGATCAAGTCATGTCATTTACGACTTGTGACTTTTTAGCTTAAAGGATTGCAGATTGATTGCTGCATGTTCAGAGTTTTTCATGATTCCTGTTACAAGTATTATTGATATTGATAGCATTGTAGAATTAGAAATGCTCTGTTTATTTTAATAAGGAGTGACCTCCAGATGGTTTCTTGCAAAGATATTGTCTTCTGCGATTGGCTTTGTATATAAGCTTTATTTAATTTAGATTTTGTATTGATATCATTATCATCATTGTAGGTTACTAATTCTTGATATATTTTGCATGCTTTGTTTTGGAGATAATGAGACAAAAGCTTTATTCTGCATTTTTTCATAGAAAAAAAAGTAATGATTATTATTGTCAACACTCAGCCAGTTCCTCTAAGAATCAAAATTGTTTAGGATAGAGATTGTGCTTTTAATTGTGTATTTTGGTTAAAGATAAAACACTTTGATTAAAACTCATTTTTCTGTTTTCATTGATAACTCTTACATTGCAAATTCTCATTCACTTCCCATCAAATGCAAGGTGGCTGAGTATTGGTGATAGCATCTTCATTAGAGTGGTGGCATTATATATTGATAACACAGGACAATGGGAAGAAATATTTGGGGGAGAAAACACACACACTGCATATGAGAAACTTCACTTTTTATCTCATTTATTTTGTTCAACAGATTGTGATAGTACAGTTTGGTGGTGTGGCATTTTCAACGCAAGCCCTGTCACTGGAGCTGTGGTTATGGTGTCTGCTCTTTGGGTGCGGAGTGTTGCTTTGGGGACAGGTTGTCACCTCCATCCCAACCAAAAAGCTACCTAAGAATGTATTCTCGTAAGTACCTTTGAACAATTCGTTGATGATACTTTTTTTTTTCATTTCTCTACTAAGTGAAATAATTTCCTTGATAGACTAGGAAAAAGGTTTTGTTAATTTGAATTGAAGATTTTTTTGCTTTTCCTTCTTTATTATAATATTTAGGATTTCATTTGTAAGTGAAAGATTTCATCAGTTATGGGTGATTTCAGACTTGATTTAAAGCTACTCATAGACTGTTAGCAGTTGTTATTTATTTTAGGTACTTAGAAAAACCCTTCCTTATAAGAGATTGTGTAGACTCTGAATTTGACCAAATATTCTCACTCCAGGTATGGATCAGGGGAGCCTATTAATGATCCTATTGCTGATCTGGCCAGCGAAGACAAGCTGGACTCGGACGGAAAGGACAGCAAGCGGACGGGTCAGATTTTGTGGATCCGTGGCTTGACCCGACTCCAGACTCAGGTATGTTCTAAAGAATAGAGCTTCTGTTATAGCCAACATATCTCATAAAACAAATCCTTTATAAACAGAATGTGACTTGAGGAGTTGATAATTATTGAATTCTTTATTTGTAAAGAAAAAGAAAAAGATTTCTTAGGCAGTTAGCTATCTGTAAGCTCAGTTGAAAAGTCAACGACATGATCATTATGGGAGACTTTTTTTGCTGTCTTTGTTAAGGATATAGAGCCTGTACATAACACATCTTCTTTTGTTTAAACAAAATAGATGTGAAGATGATTTTGTAGTGATAGGGGATATGTTACAACTTCAAAGGATACTTAGCTGATTATTGTTATTTAGATAAGAGCCAGCAACTGATTAGGAGAGGAAGGGGATATAAGTTAATTATGGTAGTTGTTTGAATGATAGAATTTAACTGAATGTAGATATGGAGAGAACCAGCTTCCTTCAGTGGACTGCCAGGAAAGTAAACGTTAAAAAGAAGGAAAAAGAGTGTTTCTTGCACATGTCATATTTTTATGATGCAACAGTAACTCAGGTCACATTTTCATACAAACACACATCAGAGAATGATTTGGCATTTCCTTGGGGTTTATCATGACAAGAAAAAAGAAGAGAAAAGAAAAGAGAGAAAGAAAAAGATATGAAACTCTTATATTTCCCTACCTGAATTATTTTTCTGCTAGATTCGACTTTCCAATCATGTGAACTTGATGAAGAAACTAGCATCAAATCAAACTGACCTCCATTCTCAGGAACATTTTTTCTAAAGGGCAGCTGAGCAAACAATTTGAAGTTAATGAAAATTGAGATTAATATTTAGTGAAGCATTATCCAGAAATAAGTCTAT
>NW_028234405.1:23418223-23430723 GCF_977035675.1 Penaeus japonicus | reverse complement strand
TTTCATGAGGGAGTTGATAATGCATTGTTTTTGTTGATGTTGTGTACTATTTATTGTTGAAATTGTCTTCATTATTATTATTGTTGTTGTTATTATTATTATTATTATTATTATTATTATTATTATTATTATTATCATTACTATCATTATTATTATTGATCATCATTATTATCATTATTATTATTACTACTACTACTACTATTGAAATTATTATTGTTATTACAAAGAAAGTAATACTTGTTATTATCATTATTATCATTATCATGATTATTATCATTATCATGGTTATTATAGTATTTGTAAAACTAGTCTCTACTTATTTTCATTTTCATGATTGTTATTGTTGTATGTCGTTATTATCGTTAAAATTATATTATTACTTAATCTTTTGTTATTATTTGTATGATGATGGTGATAAAGGTTATTATTGGTGGAATCATATGTTGTCATCATTATTGCTGTACTATTATTATTATTATTATTATTAGAGTTGATATTATTGTTATTATTATTATTATTATTATTGTTATGACTGTTATTGTTGTTATTATTATTATTATTTTTTTTTATCATTATCATTATTTTTTATATGATTATTGTTATTACTATCATGATTATTATGATTATGATTTTTACCATAATCATTCACTTATCACTTATACTTTGTTTGTATGCGGGTGTGGATGCATGTGAGTTTTAGTTTACCTGCATTCTGTTGTGTGTGGATTTTTTTTCTCCCTTTTTTCATGTGTAAAAGTATGACTGCATGCTTGAAGATTTCAGCCATTATATGTACATTTCTTTTTGTTTGGTTCAAGACTAACCCTTTGAGCACAGAATAGGAAGTATAGGGACCTTTGAGATTGGTAAAAATATAGGGAGTTGGATAGATGAAGAAATTGATTGAATAATAGAAAGCTGTATTTCCAAAATTGTTAAGTTTTACAAAATGAGCCTTTTGGAGAGATCTTTTACTGACTAGGAAACAGAAGAAATAGTATCACAGTGGTTTTCATTTATGAATCAGTTTAAAAAATTAGTGTTATGATGTATCTGTACCAGGAAGCCTTTCTTTTGCTTGGTGGGAGACATGGTGTTTCTAAGGTGTGTTGTTGATAGGACACAAAATATTGTCTGGATAACCACTATGGACTCTGTTATTTAATGATGATGTAATATAAAGATATAAGCAAAATTTAATCCTACATTGTTCGAATGATGCTTAAATGTTTTGTGGTATGAGATCAAGTGTCTCTTTGTCCATGAGACTAGGCTTGCCTACAGGCAGTAGAGATATAGTTAGTGGTAAATTTTCCTTCTGTTTTTAAAGTCATTTGTATATCTGTTTCAAATTAATTTATGCGCATTGAGGGGGTGGGGGATTTTTTGAGCAATTGCTAAACGTGCTCTGACCGAAGGGTTGAATTTAAATCTGTGTTTGTTTTGTGTTTTGTGAGAGTGTGTGTGTGTGTGTTTTTGTGTTTATGTGTAGTTGGGAGTGCTAAGAAAAATGATCAGGGACACTGGCATATACATTGACAACATATATATATTTTTTTGTACAATGGTAAAAATTGATGGAATATCACACTCACGCACGATGTGAATACATTTAGTTTGAATTCCAGAAGTGTTTAGCCTTATGCATATATGTATAGGCTTAAAATTACCAAAATGTGCATGTATGTAGATAAACACATATTTGATAATATTACACTTGCAGGCACAAACACAATTCATGAAATGAACTACAGCAGATTTGATTTACAGATGACAGGTACATGTTGTATTTGCACTTGTTGCACACATAGAATATGCATGTAAGGACATATCATATCACACACACACATACACACACACACACACACACACACACACACACACACACACACACACACACACACACACACACACACACACACACACTCACACTCACACTCACACACACACACACACACACACACACACACACACACACACACACACACACACACACACACACACACACACACACACACACACACACTCACTCACTCACTCACTCACTCACTCACTCACTCACTCACTCACTCACTCACTCACTCACGCACTCTCACACACACACTCACTCACTCACTCACTCACTCACTCACTCACTCACTCACTCACTCACTCACTCACTCACACACACACACACACACACACACACACACACACACACACTCACTCACTCACTCACTCACTCACTCACTCACTCACTCACTCACTCATACACACACACACACTCACTCAAACACTAACAAGCATGAACACACATGCAGTGACACTAAATAGTGTATTTCAAATATTAGAGATTAAATTATTATGTAAATAATAATGTCATTATTCAGAGTTTTGAATGTCTGCAAAAGTCCACCATCATAGTCTTATCTGATCATACTCAAGGATTTGTTTTGAGTAACTGGTACAGTATTCAAATGATTTCTTTTTCTCTTCTTCATTGAGATAGTTTACTCTTGTATACGTCGTAGCATAATATAAGTTTACATAAGGATATTCACTCAAGGCCAGTGTGATGTTTTATATATGAATGATTAAGATATTCCTCTCATGTCCACTTTCATCATGCAGCTGTGTACCATGTGTGACTTCACCAAGACAAATCTGAGACTCGAAGTGTGTGTGTCTTTCATGCACAGAGCACTGCGAATCAACCACCAGGACAGCAATAGTGTTAGGTTTTTCCCATATGCAGGTAGCCAGTCTGCCAGCTGGTCACCTAGTCAGTCAGTCAGTAATTTTCATGCCAAATCACTCTAGTTCTTTGCAGTGGAAATGCACTAGCTCTAATGGCTGAAAAGCCTGAGTTTTTGCATTTCTTGATATCCCATTTGTTACAGTGTGCTGGCATTCCCTTTATATATATATATATATATATATACATCAAAGGTTCATCACACATATAAGGGGGCATCCCAAATGTAATTTTTCCCTATATCCTGTTGCGTATTATTTGTTGCCTCTGCTTTGATTTCTCTTTCCTGCCATTAGCTTTCTGAACTACAGAAGGCCTTTGGTCCCGTGTCTTCACTGCCCCACCATTTGGTCACTGCCAGGATTACCTTGAGTTGGAACGTGACATCATGTGTTTGGTGTGAAACTTAGTGCTGCTTTTCCTCTGAGATGCATTTCTTGAAAATTAAATATCAGGAATGGTTAATGGAAGAAAGGTTGAGATTGTAATTTTCTTTTTTTTTTTAGATTATTATTGGCTCCCGTGATGATTGTTTATATGATTTTTAGTTGTTGTCAGCTAATGAGGGTACCTCATGGCCTGTCCTTATTATGTAGTTTATTATGCTAATCAGTTCTGTCTTGAAACATTTATTTTAATAACAATCATTTTAATTGATTAAATTTCAGCTTATTTGATGTAAGACAACCATACTGCTTTATGTGTAAAACTGATAGTTGTGCAGGTAGATCTGTGGTGGATGGCAGTTTGCAATGTCTGGTATTCTTTATACCAATCTCAGCTGTGTGCTTTTTTTTGCCTTCTTGACAAACGGAAAAATAATGTATACACTGTTTCAAGTGATGTGTGCCATCCTGCTGCTTAGTTTATTTTATTTACTTTATATTTGTTTATTTGTTGAAATTGTTACTCTTATTTTTCTTTTTCATGTGTTAATAATTTTCCCTCTTGCCTTGTCATCATGATTTGGGTTTATTTCATTGTGTTCTTCTCCCAGTGAATCACCACTGCAGTGCCATTATTTTGAATATCAGTGTGCAAATCGTTACATTTTCCCATGTATCGTGTTGTTCCATGTTTTTTTTTTTTTTCCAGAAGAATTCCTTTATCATTATTTGTTCAGAATTTCCTTTTATTTATTTATTTTCTTATTATTTTTTCCATGAATTTCATTTTGGTAGCTCAATCCTGCAGCTTTTATTTTGTGGCTCTCCAAATATTCCTTTCACCTCTGTCTCTCCGACTGAATTCACTTCAACTTTCCACAAGCTACACGAAGCCCTATGGGACCTAGGCCTACCAGTGTCATGGAAGGCAGTGTTGTGGAGTTTGCCGCTACCCGAAAAGAGACACCCAACTAGGCAATTTGGCAGCAGTGCCATCAAAGAGATGTGGCAATTTTATCCGGGCTAGGATTTTTCGCTGGCCCAGTCATCTCTGCCTCAAGCCATTAGCCTCACTCCTTAGCGTTTCCATGAACCTCCTATAAGGATTGACAGAGGCGTGTCCGGCAGCATGATGTCGGGTCCGCGAAACTTGGCACTCCCCAGTGCATGAAGACCAGCCTAGGTTCAGCCTTTGTTTTTTATGATTTCTCTAATTTCCAGGTATGATTTTTTTCATAGAGTAATTAATGCAGCATGTCTTCAGTTTTTACTGCTGGGCATGCAGTAGTGCATGCCAAGTAGAATTACATGTCTTAACTCCTGTAGACAGACAGACAGAGCAGCAGACCTATAACAGGCAACATCCTGCTGCTCCCGTATTTGGAACAGTATAGCGTGTCTGCCACGTGTTCCATTTTTTGGGCAAGTGCATGCAAGTAGTGGCAGCTAGTTTATTTCCTTTGTTGGATACTTTTCTACAATGCTGCGTCTCAACACTCCACTCGTCACCTGCTATTGGCCCAAGTGCCATGTGTTGTACTTTGTAGGCTCAGTCTGTAAATACCAAAGTTACTCCATTCTCTGACTGACTGTGTATAATCAGAATCCTTCCCCTAACAAGGAATTACCAATGTCTTATAAGGTTGACCCAGTACTTTGTATATTGTACAACAGTATCTGTCTTATGCGCATATTTGTTTTTAGAATTTGTTCAATATAAAATTTAGTCAATTTTATATTAGTATTTAGGACCCCTGCTAATTTTCTACTGCACTTATAGCATCTCACTTGTGAAATCTTGTCCCATAATATACCATCCCGAGCCCTCTACTAATTTTTACTTTTGATTTAACAGTAAGTTTGTTTTGCTCCTCCTGTGACCGACACCCCTGGGTTTTGTAACAGGTTGGTAAGAGTAGCCATATAGCCGTACAGCTGTTGTTGTCTTAAAGATGTCGTAATGCTCTATGTTACCCCCTCCCACCCTTGCCTATTTGTTCTAAATTTTAGATCCCTCGAATTCCCAGAAATAAATCCTAGCTAATTATGTACGTGGTGCTAAGAGATGGAGTGTGTAGACTGTGGCTAGAGCAAGAGGCTAGAATGTTTGTTCTCTGTGCTGCATAGATCATCTCTCTTGTTGGTGATGGGCTAGCGGCCTCAACACTACTGTGGCCCGGTGCCTAGTCTGTTGTGTTCTGGCTGCCACTGCTGTGCACGCAGCTTGCATGTTTCTAGGTCGCCCCGTGCCACTAGGCGTCCGTCACACTGGGCTGCGTCACACCATCCTCACCCAGTCTCCAACAGCCAACAGCCCTCACCTCCTTCGGCCTCAGTCTCCTGTCATTATAACTACTTATTATTATTATTATGTGGACATGACTAGTCACTCCTAGTTTTTTTATGTTTGTTTGTTATTAGCACTGTATTACCAGTGACTTGTCTGGTGAGTTTTATTTTTAATTTTTTACGTGTTGCTACTAACATGTACATGATGAGATGTGGATGTTTTACAATGGTGTGGGGGTTTGATTGGATGTCCCGTCCCGTTTGCAGTTGAGAGTAATACGAGCATTCAAGTCAACCCTGGAAGACTTGGAAGAACGGCGGTCGTGCCATAGTTTGCATAGTTTGCGCATCTCGCGCAGTCAGCAGGGCAACCGGCCCATGTCAGACATCAGTTACATAGATGAGGACTCTACGAAAAGCCCAAGTCCCAATAGTGACAAGCGGTGCGGGCCGTGCAACGCAACTGTGCGCCTCGTAACGTCCGCCAAGGAGTCATCACCCACCACGGCTGAGACCGCCCCCCTGGTACCCCCCGGCAGCCCCCCCCCAGGCGGGCCTGCTGCAGCAGCAACCCAGCAGCTGGGGCACCACCGACCCCACACCCACGCCAACACACAAAGTACTAAGTGCTGCCACCACCACCACCACCACCACTTTGCTGGCACTTCCCCTATCCCTCCGCTCCTACAGCCCCTTTCCCCGCACCATTTTAATACTTTGGTGGCCCAGACCCTTCACTCTAACATGGCAGCGCACTCCAGCACACTGCAGCCCGCCTCCCCACCTGCCCCTCCGGATATACCCACCCTTGTTCATGAAACTAGTATCTGACCCCCTCCCCAGGACTGATTGTGGTTCTTTCCACATGACCGTTTTGTAAAATTCCCACAACTCTCTCCTTGGGTGATAAGCCTCCTCAGAGTCTGAATCGACCCGCTCATCCTCTGTCCTTCCCCAAGAGACTTTCTGGCCATCTGACTTGGCAAAAGTTTGTCCCTTCCAGCCCCAATCTGCTCATCCTACTCCCATCTCAGGCTTAATCATGTGACCCCCACCTAGCCCTCCCACCCCACCTGCAAATGTGCCCCTGCCTTTAGTCTATGCACCTGCACAATTGTTTCTATGCATTTGTTCTGTGTTCTAACCGTTTTTAGTATTTAAACACAATTTTCTATTAGCTAAAACACTCTAGCTTCCTGTCCCTCTCTTGATTATATTGTTCTGGTATATTTTTTCTTATTTTCTTTCTTTCTTTCTTTACTTATTTTCTCGTAGTCCATTCAAAAGCTCCCTATTTTCTTTAGTTATAGTTACTTGACCTTGGCTCAAGTGGTTACCCTGCTCCCCCTCCCCTCCCGCTGCTGACCTGGCCTGTCCGTGTGGGTGGGTGAGTGTCAGTCATGTGGGCTGAGGGTGTTCCCATGGTGGGCCGAGCGTAGGGTGTGCTGGGGGCCGGGCACTCTGTTGCCTGTCACTTCTTTTGCCTTGAGGCCTGTGAGGCTGAGTGTTGTGGTCTTGCCCTGCCCTTGCCACTTCCCACTGATTGCCGCAGCATCTGAGGGTTGTGGTGGTTGGCGGTCTGCAGGCCAGCCTGGCTCCCCGGCGGGACCTTTGCTACAACAGACTGAGACAATATCTCACGTGCACCTCACTAACAACTCCCGCCTCAACTGTTACTAGTCTAGCGTATGCCAGGGTAACTAACACACATCTTGTGTACTAATTTCTAATGCGCAGCTAGAGGAGACGTGGTTTTGCACTGCATGTTGTGTTTTGTGTTGTGTATTTATTTTATTATGTGCAATTTGCCATGTGGTTATGGAGAGTGCCAAATGCTGAAATGTTTCCCCAGCTTTGGAGAAAAGAAAAAAAAGAAAGTTTTTAAACAATAGCATAAATAGTGAGAAAACTCTCTTAAATTTAACTGAAGCAAATCTTGGAGACCATAAAGGAAGCTTGCCCTGGTGGTGACTGAGACCATAGCCTTGATTTTACCCTATCTGTGTGATTGTGTCCCTCTTCCCTGCCTGTCCCATACATTATGTCTTCTTTACCAGAGCTTATTCCTTCATAACTACTTTCTTAGAATTATCATCTTTTACTTGTGTTTGTTCTTTTGGGCTGGGGTAGTTGCTGACACAGATATGGCTGCACACTGGACCCCCAACCGTCATATTGCTAGGGGACTGGAGGTGCAGTAGGGGTCCAGAATTCCCCTTAGGTGTTGAACATCTGCTCACTGAGGTAGGACCCAGGGTTTCATCCCTGGTTCGGCAGCATCATGCCTGTTCCTGGTGCCATGGCAGATAAAGAAGCCAATAATTTTGGACTGGTTCCTCCTCACCCAGGGAGCTGTCTTGTGTCAGGCGCTCATCTTGAAGCTGTCGCCACTGGGTTCACTTTTTACTTTCCAGCCACCATGGAGCCCTTAATGTAGGCTTTGTCTTAAGCTGATCGTAATCTTTGGATGATCATGGTGTTGAGCGTATCATTCTGTTATTTTCCCTGGTAGGAGGATCAGGAAGGAGAAACACATGGGGGTGAGGTATGAACCAGAGCATCTGTTTCTCTCAGCCCCTTGTACCTGAGCTATTCTCAGTGAGTAAGCCACTGTGCTAGACACCTCACCCGCAGCATTAGCCCAAATCTAAGGTCCTCAACATTTAGTGGCTATTAGAGCAGGCCTATTTACAGTATTCACCTGCATAATCAGTTTCTCGCTAGTGTACCCACCGTAGTTACTCTTGCAGCGGTAGTTGTCCATTGGGTTTCCATCATTATTATTTTTAGTCAAGTTGTGCTCTCTGTGCATGAAGATGTGTTTCTTCTTCAACGGTCCCGGAGCCACACAGATCGTGAGTTGGTGTCCTGAGTGTAAGCGTATTAATCCCCGCGTGCCCCTGTAATGTCTAGGCGAGTCCCGGGTAGGTGTGGACACCCCGTGTGTTGTCTGTAGTTTCTACTCCACTACTGCTGCTCCACTATCCCCTGCACACCACACAGTGTACATACACCACCTGGCCCGTACGCCGCGTGCCGCCTGAAACAAGGTGTGTAGAACACAAGGGCGTGTACTGTGGGCGAGTGGGTGACCGCAGCCACCACTTACCAGGCTGTGGGCGCCATTGGCGTGGGAGAGCGAGGCGTGTCCTTGTCTTCTATGCACCTTGCTGTATAATACATCCCTGGCCAGCTCTAACTTACCACTGTAGCCACTCGCCCTCACCACTGTTATTATTATTCTCATGGTTCAGGTCATTGGAGGCACGTTGCAGGAGCGGCTGATACCCGTACCGTATAGCAAGACCTCCACAGACCAGGCTGTAAGCTACACCCCTCTCTCTTGTCTCTTCTTAGACTCATTTTTTGGACTAATGTGATCGCTCGCTCACTTCCCCTCACGTCTCTGCCCTTGATCTGTGCTGTTTGCTTCTTTTCTTTCATGGAAGCTGTAGGCTGGTTGACTTTAATGTCAAATAGAAATGACTTAAGGTAAAATCACTTTAAATGAACCATCCTATCATGCCTCCAAACTGTCTCTTACACAGAACAAAGTACACAGTCCCATTCCCCAGCTATAAGCCGAAGGTAACTCCTTACTAATCTTATTTCAGTCATTAAACATATTCCCTTTAAATGAAAATAATTTACCAGGAAAGTTGCATGTCCCTACTCATATCAGTAGAGCAAGTTAAAATCATATTGTGTAAGAGACCTCAATTTCCTTTGATATTTTACAAATTTAAATATGTTTTGCTTCTATCCAGCCATGTATCACTTCCTTATTCCTGTTTCCCGCATGACTCTAGAGCGACTAGTGACATAGACTTAGGTTGTTTAGATGGCACAGTTAGTTTAGACTTTGCCTGTTTTGTTAAGTGTTTTATCTTGTGGCGAGAAAGTCCGGTTTTTATGTGTCAAGTCTACAGTTTTTACCTCTTTTTTGGTATTTGTCGTCAGGAGTAATAAATGGCAGCCAGTGTTTCTATGTGTCATTCTTGTTTCTTAGATCTTAGATTCTTGGTGTGAATGGTCAGCATGTTAGCATGAGTTTTGTGTACATGTCCTCGTTAGTGTGATGTGTGTGTAACCAATAATATTGATGTTGTTGACCTGTCCATCTTATCCCAAAAACCCTGTGTTGTGAGTGACCCTGTGTGGGTGTGGGTATGTTGTAACTGCCCACACCTACCCAGTCTGAGTGTTTGTGTGAGTTAACATATGGTGCACGCACCACAAATGGCACATGCCCCGGACTGGCTTCCTGCCGCCGCCGCTAAATGACAGTTTTGAAATATTTTGTATTAACTGTGCATATGTACTTACAAAGTCTCCTGCTGCTGCTGTTAATGACATGTGCCAGTAGCACTAGCAGCAGCAGCAGCAGTGGTAGGAGAGGACAGCCGAGGGCGGTAGGGGGTTGTTATCCGGGTGCGCGCATGCCGCATGAGCCGCGCACTATGGAGAGCCTCCAGCCAACATGCAGTGCCCACGTTCTCTGGCTGCCAACTTTGTCTTGATGTCTGGTGTGTGTCCATCGGCGTAGGAGCTACAGAGCTCCGCCTGTCGTGTAGATCCTATGGCAGCCAGCAACACTCTCTCAAGTACTCTGTATAAGTGCACGTTCTATTTACTGTTAACAATTTTTACCTTTCATATTTAATCGACTTTTGAATGTTTATATTCTGTATTTTCTTACATACTAACCATCATAACTTCTTCGTTGTATTGGCACCTAACAGGCTGAAAAAGCCACCTAATGAAGATGCAGTACACGGTTCAAGTTTGGCATGGGATCTTTGCAATGAGCATGACTTTTTGCTTGTGTGTGCGAGCGGCGGGTGAGCGTCCTTGCCCCCGCCGCTCCTGCTGACGCTGTAACGCTCCGTGGTTGGCAGCAAGGCACACTCCTCACCCTCTCACTTGTCAGCAGCTCTCACAGTAACCCTCACAGTCAAGTTTAAAGACCTCGTCATATCAGAGAACATTTTTTTGCAATTTATGTCTCATGTTTCAGTGAAAAGTCAAAATTTATGCTTTTTTTTTAATCCCATGATTCATTCCTTTAAGTGTTGAAGTGCCTTGGACTGATGTAGTTAGTTTTTTCTCTTTGTTTGGTGTTCTGTACGTGGTTTAGTTGTGTCCAAGGCATATGTTAATTGGCGCCATACACCTTTTAAAATGACCTTTGTGGCCTCTGTTTCAGATTCGAGTAGTTAATGCGTTTCGGCAGGGGCTTGATGCACGGCCTTCCAACCCAAACCTGGCGGCAGTGCTGAAGAAGCAGACGTCCCTGAGCAAACGGTTGTCCCAGGGGTCTTCACTGGAGTATGCCGACATGTGTCCGGATCCAGAAGAATTAACAGTGCCAGAGATCGACGTTGAGCGTTTATCCTCACACAGTCACACCGAGACTGCTGTGTAGGCCCTAGTGTAGGCCCCCATGCCGCTTTCTCAGGGCCAACTGCACCTCCAGCAGCAGTAGCAGCACTGGCAGCAACAGTAGTGTGATCAGCAGCAGCAGCAGCAGCAGCAACAGCCATTAGCCACTACCGTAGTAGCTAGCGGGTGCCACCTGTGGTGTGGTGCCTAGGTGCTGGGCTCCGTCGCGACTGACAATGACTGACTGCGATAATCAGGGTGGCTCGGGCGGGCTAAGGCGGTGACAGTTCATGTTTGGGAGAGAGAGATAGAGAAAAAAAACAGTGGGTGCTGTGCACACCTGTTATTGGTGGCGGTGGGCTGCCTGGGCTCCCGTGAATTGTCTTCCTGGGGGCCTGCTGTCCTGCATCTACCCAGCCTGAACACACCCCTTAAGGGGCATACCCAACTGTCCCTCCGCCTGTGCCCACCTCTGGTGCACACCCACACTCACTGGTGTAAGCCAAGGACTCACTTTAACAGTGTGCCGCCGCGCCCGTTGTTTCATCATGTCCTACTGTTAATAGTCTTGTGTATAGTAAGGGTTGTTATTGCATAGTCTACCAATTATAGATATGGTAAAGGGTTTTTGCCAGAGGGTTAGATCTGTTGAACAATACTAAGGACAAATTACCATTATACCTGTAGTCAAAGGACGTTTTAAAACTCTCTAAAGAAGTTGTGGAAACTTGTATATTCATGAATGTTCTTGGTTCTTGTTTTCTAAAACCATGTTGGCTGTTCCTGATACTAGAGTCTATACATCTCTGTTTTGTTTATGTTTGGCAGTATTGTTTTGTCCATTTGCTGTGTATGGAAGATGAGACCTAGGTTGTATGACTGGTGGTACCTCTTAGCTTAAGTGGTATGATCGTTGCATTGCTACAAGTTGTGTGGTGGAGCCAGCCTTGTTACGAGCCCGGCTTCACAACACAACCACTACTGATGTCTAGGTTTAATCAGACATCTTTGCATTTAATACTAATAATCCTAACATCATGGGGGTCGTTTTTATGGAGCAATAGTTGTTTTGAAGTATATATAATAGTGATGATGCTTGTCAATAATTCAATCACTGAAGGTAATTGTCATGTTATGTAATTAACAATATTACAAATGAACTGGTGCACGGTTGTTCACGACCTTATCACCTGTTATAATGTTGGCTAGCCAATGGAACCAATTTTATTTGTTGTGCCCGTGTGAGGAGCACTCCAGAGGCCTGCAGTTGTGTACGGCCACCCTGGGAGTAAGCCCTAGGACTTTTTCATGCCCCTGGACGCACTAGGAAACTGACCTCGGATATTTCCTTGGATCTAGCGCCAGTGCTCTTGTTAAAAAAATACGGAAATCCGTAGGGGAGCTTGACTTTACCCGTGGAAATATGGCATTTAAACTTGCCAGTCAACATCCCCGACTCCACTGATCCCACCACCTGCTCTTAGTCCCTCTCCCCCCTCCCCCCCTGAAAAAAAGAAGAAATCCTAAAATCATCCTTCAACCCCTCCGGTCTCCCCCTCTCGTTCTTCATCACCATTCCCGAAATCCCTCCTCCCCACCCCTATCTCCACCCCCATCCCCACCCCTAACTATCACATTTCACCACTCCAGGTTGACTCGATGTCTGTTTGCGTGGTCTGCCCTCTACCATCCTGTTCTTAGGTGTGGCA
>NW_028234405.1:23380723-23383223 GCF_977035675.1 Penaeus japonicus | reverse complement strand
GGTGCCATCCTTCCTCAATGCTGCTTCAGGATATGCATGCAACGTAAACTCCTACTGCCTTTGTCTCAGTTTGCTTGGAGTTTCTGACAGCCAAAATCACCCAAGAAATTTATCTGCCAGAACCGCCCACCCTTTCCCTAACCTTCGTCTTCCGCGAAAGACATGAGGTTCACACACTCGAGTAGGTGTGAAGTCTCATGGAACTGAAAACGCTCTCGCCGATGGTTGGAGAGGCTCTGACATAATCACTTTTAATTGTTATTTTATTCTATGCGAATTCCAGATAGATTTTTAAAGGATTGTAATGCAGCGCATGGTGTTTATGTCATATAAATGAATATATATCTGATTGAGACATATGGTGATCATCCCTTTATACAGATATGAAAGTGAGGGAGAACGGAGTTAAAGCGCTTTGCCATCTCGCATTCGAGATGGTTTCCTATCTAATATTTCAGCTTCAAACTGCCAGTGTCGATATTTGATTTATTTGTTTAATTTGACTTCCTTTCTTTTTGGATTATTGTTCCAATGCTTTAGGATGATAAATATATACGTTTTGCTTCGCTACTTCACCTGGACTCTTGTTCGGGATTGATTCCCTGGGTTGCACACAAGACCTGGCCAGAGGTTGCCCCTGGACCCAGTTCCGCTGCATATGTTGATTTTACATTGCTCATTTTTATATTGTTTTGGTATCTTTTTTTTTTTTTTTGTCCGAAGACCCCCCAGGACTCCTTACTGTCTAGTTTTTCAGGATGTTTTTCTAACTTTCATTTCTTTACTTTGGCCAATTCTAGTGTTTCTCGTGATTTATTTGAACTAATATATCTTTATATGAATCATTCCGCTTCGATGGTACCTTTATTGTTCCGTTTCAATTGTTGTGTTTTCTTTGCCATCAGTTTTTGTAAGAACTTCTTTTTGGAGACTCCTCTTTGAACTTTGTAGCTTTCAGTATCTTATTGTCTCTATTATAGTTCATCGAAACTGTTTTCGTAACAAAACTTTCATATATGTAAATATTAATGATATCTTGGGAAATTAAACTCCCTATAGCTATAACAATAGCTATCTATAGCTATTGTTTACGTACTCCAAAGAAATCAACGGGACCTTACACTTGCTAGTCCCTAAGCCAGTGGTTCTCAATCTTTTTTCAGTGATGGCACCCTGAATTTATATAATCCTTTCTGTGGCACCCCTTTTTCACCATCACCCCTCCTCACATGAATTAACTTCTGATATAAAATTGTACCTGTTTGAAGTACTTTAATTAATGATTTAAAATTATTATCCGTACTCAAACCCAAATTAACATATGATGTACTGTAGTACATGCCCAAACATAGAACTCGTCAGTGGAATTAGATTCAGAATATTAGATTAACTTAAGAGTTATAAATGCAAAGTAGCATAAAAAGAAGAAGAAAAAAAGGCATGATAATCACTGATAGTCAAATAAGCAAATAAGCAGACTGCTACAAACTGTTTTACAAATGTACCTTGAAACGATCTAGCCAAGACAAAATTCATGGCAATCTTGTGGCACCCCTAGGCGCTGTCCGTGGCACCCCAGGGTGCCGCGGCACCCAGTTTGAGAACCACTGCCCTAAGCCTTTCCTGCTACGTTGGCCTCCTCCAGAACGCCCCAGGCGGAGTGTACAAGGAAGTGGGCGACTTGCGGCACGTAGGGCGGGTGGAGTACGCCGTTCACCAAGAACACGCCCGCATCCTCGACACGCTGGTGCGCGGGGGCTTTCACACGTTCATCGAGGCGGATTATAACAGCTTCAAGCTCATGTCGGATGATTTTAGGAGAACAGGTGTGCAACTTTCGTTTGGCTGCTCGGTATCATGATGGCTCATTAATATCTTAACTGCATAGTGATTATGGTAATCATAATCATAATAATTATGATAATCATGATGACAAGTGGTAAGATCAAAACTGGAGTAGAGATGATGATTACAACAACAACGATAACAATCATAATTATCATGATGATTATATTAGTGATGATAAATATAATAGTGGTATTGGTAATGAGATTAACAACAACAATTAAGATATTATCGATAATAACACTTACATTGATAATAATATTCTTATCAATAATGATAATGGTAATAAGATGATAATGATTATAATTATAATGATAATGATAATAACAATATGATCAACAACAGCAGTAATAGTAATGATAGTAATGATGATAATGATAATAACAACAACGAAACAAATATGATAATAGCAAAAATGATAGTAATCACAGCGATTATGTTAAACATAATATATATATATATATATATATATATATATATATATATATATGTATATATATGTATAATTATATATATATATATATATAAATTATATATATATATTATGTATATGTATATATATATATATATATATATATATATATACTGTATATATATATATATATATATATATATATATTATATATATATATATATATATCAATGATCATAATCA
>NW_028234405.1:23367801-23380623 GCF_977035675.1 Penaeus japonicus | reverse complement strand
AAAATAAATTAATGTTATATACGTATATACTTAATATAATTTATCTATATTATATATATATATATTTTAATATATTATTTAAATTTATATATATAAAATTAAAATATATTATATATTATAAAATTATATATATATATACAAAAAAATTAAATAGCGGACCTTTTTTGGGTTTTTTTTTTAATATATTAATATAATAATTATATTATATATATTTTATATATTATATATATATTATATATATATATTTATATATATATACAAAATTTTTAAAAAATAGCGTGGGCATTTTTTTGGTTATTTTTTCAGGGGCAAGCCTGGAGTTTCGTTTTGCTGAATGAAGCCTTTGCGTGTTCTTTTTGATTTTGTTTTCAACCTACTCTTTCTAAAGAGGATCCAGATTTATTTGGCTGCAGGACAATATAGAAAAGTAGTCAATGGATGTTGGAAAATTTCACCCTAAAAAGTTATCCTACTAATCTTTATAAACCCAATGGGACGGAAAAAATTATGTTTTTTTCATAGGTCATATATAATTTTTTATATAATATTATATATATATTTTATAATATATATAATGTGTGTGTGTGTGTGTGGTGTGTGTGTGTGGTGGTGTGTGTGTGTGTGTGTGTGTGTGTGTGTGTGGGTTTGTGGGTGTATGGGTGTGTGTGTTCAATCGGCTTGGGCCCTTTCCCACTGCTTTTAAAAAAATTTAAAACAGCTTCATGAGGATCGTAATTATGACAAATGAAACGAATTTCCATCCAGTTTATTCCAGGGGAGAGAATCGAAAGCGCAGTGTTGGGGCCTTTTAATTGGCGTCATAAAGTGAACAGCATGAACAGGGTTTGGGTTCCGGGGTTTGCGGGGAGAAGGCAAAGGGGGAATTTTTATTTCTCACAGGCCTTTTTTTCAGTCCATGTGCTCTGCTAATGTGCTTGAGTTGATTTTTGGGGGGGTATCGTGCGAATCTTCGGAATTGTTTGCCACTTACTTGTATGGGTGCTTTTTGACTCGGGAAACCCCCTTTCCCACAGTTTTGAATGCGAGGATTAAACTGCGAATGACATCGGTGTTTACGGAAGGTTTTTTCCTCTCACGACCCAACGTTGTAGTTTTTGTGGGGAAAATTTTTACTTTCCGGGGAAAGATTTCCAGTTTTTTTTTTTTTTCTTTGGGTTTTAGTTTTTGATGGCTATTGTTTGTAAAAATTCCCCAGAACCGGGGGAATTTCCACAAATGAGGGAAATTTTCTTTCCTTTAAACTTCCAGACTTTAATACTATTTTGGAAGAAAATTGGGGTACGTTCCCCCACGTTTTTTGGGGGATTCAGCTGGGGAATTAATTCCTGGAACCACGGACGGACTCCAGTAACGGCGTCTCGGGGTTTCCCCGGCGTTTCCTCCTTCGACGCCCTGGACAATGCTCTTGCTTTCCCCTTTACCACGGGCTCCAAAACGACTACAGTGGCGGAGTTAAACGTAGACCCCTCATCAAGCCAGATTTTAACAATTTCCCTACGAAAGGCCCCAATTTGGGGTCATGCTTAAGGATTGTATTGACTGAGTGGGTGTGTTATACATATATCATACATTTACAAAATATATATCTTATTATCCATATATATAACATATAAATATGTGTTTAAAATATTCTATAATAATTATTTTTTTATATATATATTTTTATCTATTTATTATTTACTATATATTTTATATAAAAATTTTATATATATATTTTTATTTTACTCCTGCCGGGTGACTCGATCCTGGGTTCTTAGGGGGGGGGGTGGGGGGGGGGAAACCCCGGCTCCAAAACCATTCCCACTCCGACACACTAAATTAATAAAAGGGGAACAAGGGCATGAAAGAGGAAAACCAAGAGAGGACATTAATGTAGATCTTATTCAAGTTGCCAGTAAAATGGCAATCTCTTCAACAAATGTTTTTTGCAACGATAAATTCCTAATCCTGGGGAAAACGCAAAATAATTTTGATACACAAAAAGGGGGGACACAAAAGACCTAAAGAATGACCCATTATAAACGGTCCTAAAATATAATTTTTTTTATATTTTCTTTATAAAATTTTAAAATTATATATTTTTATATTTATATTATTATTTATATATATAAAATATATATATTTTTTATATTATATACTTTTTTATATATCTATATTTTTAAATTTTTATATTATATATATAAAATTTTAATTTTTAAAATTAAAATTTATATAATATATAAAAATTTTTTTTTAATATTTATTTTAAAAAAAATATTTTTTTATATTTTATTTTTATATATTTATATATATTAATTATATATTTTTAATTTTTTTAAAATTTATATCTTTTTTATAATATTTTTATATTTTTTTTATATTATTTTTATAATAAAATTTAAATTTTATCAAATTTTTTTTTTTTAAATTTTGTGGTGTGTGTTTGTGTGTTGTGTGTGTGTGTGTGTGTTGTGTGTGTGTGTGTGTGGTGGGTGTGTTGGGGTGTGTTTTGTGTGTGTGTGTGGTGTGTGAGTGTGTGTGTGGTGTGTGTTGGTGTGTGTGTGTGTTTTGTGTGTGTGTGTGTGTGTGTGTGTGTGTGTGTGTGTTTTTTTTTTTTATATTATTTTTGTTTTTTTGTGTGTGTGTGGGGTGTGTGTGTGTGGTGTGTGTTGTGTGTATATATAAATAATTTTTTTCAATTTTAATATAAATATATATTTACATTTTTTTTTTTTTTTTTTTTTTATATATATTTATAAAAAATTAAAATTTTATAAATATATTTATTGTATTATATAATATATATAATATTTTTTATATAAAATATTTTAAAAATTATATTAAATTTATTCTATATATGTTTGTATATTATATAATTTTTAAAATATTATAAATTTTTATATATACATTTTTTAAACAATTTTTTATAATTTTTAAAAAATTTTTATAATTTATTAATATTATTTTTTTTATATTTTATAGGTGTGTGTGTGTGTGTGTGTGTGTGTGTGTGTGTGTGTGGTGTGTGTTGTGTTTTTGGGGGGTGTTTTGTGGTGGTGTCTGTGTGTTGTGTGTGTGTGTGTGTGTGTGTGTGTGTGTGTGTGTGTGTGTGGGTGTGGTGTGTGGGTGTGTGTGTGTGTGTGTGTGGTGTGTGTGGTATGTGTGTGGGGTTATTAGCATTTATTATATAATATTATTAATATAATATTTATATTTATATATAATATATTTTATATATATATTTTTTTTTTTGGTGTGTGTGTGTGTGGTGTGTGTGTGTGTGTTGTGTGTGTGTGTATGTGTGTGTGTGTGTGGGGGTGTGTGTGTGTGTGTGTGTGTTTTGGGGGACCACTGCTTTGGTTAAAATATTTTTCTTTCCTTCTGTTATTCTCTTCCATTCTGTCCCTATGTTATACAGTCAACCTTTTTTCATTTTACTGTTCACAAAAAAAATAAATTTATATATTTTTTTTTTTTTTTTGCTTCAGTCCCCCGGGTTCTAATGGGTTTTTTGGGCAGATGAGCAGTTCTACATTCGCCACCAAAAATTATTAAGCCACTGTGGGAAAGTCCCTCTCGGGGAAAAATTTGAAGTTTTTCGCTTATTTTTGTAAATTCCTTTTCCTTTCGAAATTTGCCGAAACTAATTTAGACTTTAAGGCCATTTTTTTTCTTTAAATATTGCAAAAACATTTTTTTCCGCTTGCCTTCCCAAATGCCCTTTTAACTGGAGCTCATTGAGCTTTGTTTAGCAACAAATCTTTGTTTTGAAGTGGAAACTGACCTCACACTATCATAAAAAAAAAGCGAAGGTTTATTCCGGATTTCTTACTTTTTTTCTGCTTACTTGGAGTAGAGCCCCCCCAGACATGGCTCATTCACCCTTGGAAAGTGGAATGAGGGCCCCCTAAAAAAACCCTTCTGTTCAAAGTTCATAACATAGGCCATTAAAATTTTACCATTGATTATAATTGTTGAGTCCCCCTCGTTAGGATGAGGAACTTCAGTGTCTTTTCCCTTCGAGTCGGTTTCCCAAATTGTTGCTTAAAACAAGTGACCCTGATGTTGTGACAAATGCAGTGCATTGGTGGTTTCAAAACCAAAATGGGTCTATATGATGCCCGATCGGCAACCCTGTGAAATCTTGAAAATCTGCATAAATCTAAAATGGCAACTATGACACAGTGGAGTACCTTTTTCCAACTTACAATCTGGGGGCAGTTTTGTATTCTGTAATTAGTTTTTTATTGAAGAAGTGGACTTTTCATTTTGCACTTTCAACATTCTTGAAACACCATTTTGGAAAGGTCTTTTATACGTGCCATTTTCACTTTTAAAATATTATCTTGTGAGTTTTACATAAGCCCCGAGAGTGCTTTTTCCACCTGTATTAAAGGGAAAGGGAAAGAAATTCTTCATTTTGTTTGCTTTTTGTTTATGTTTTTCATCGAATACACAATAAATAAAAAACCTTTCTGTTTCCCTATTACTTCCACAAAAGGTGATCGATAGTACCACGGAAAATTGTTTGGCCTGCACGCTGTGTATCGTGTCATTATTTGCTGTCATAAGAAAAAAAATTAAAAATCCCCGGTATTTTTAACCCGGGATTCCTTTATCTTCGCAGATCAAAGCTGATGCCAGTTCAAACGTTTCCCAAAACAAAAAAGTCTGCAAAGAATTTTCAGGTCTTTTATTTAAAAACAGCCCCAAAAGGATTGTGATACTCTATAAAAATTCAGCCCCACTCGATTCTGGGTAAGGGGAAATCCCCAAAGTCACTTGAAGAATTTTCTTCTTTTTACTAAACTCAATCCCTGTGTGACCACCCCAAACCCACCTTGGGACCATCCAATCGCAGGAGATGAAAACTACAGTTATGATATGTCCGGAGGCCCTGGTGGCGGAATGGGCTCTAAAAAAACATGGACTCTACGGGAAAACGCTGTGCTTTTCGCCGTGGGGAATTTCTATCTGAAAGGCGTGGGGCGGGTGGAGCGCCAAGGGAACGGGAGGGAAGAAAGGGGACTTTTTTTTTCCTTTTTCCTCTTTTGGCAGGTGCGGTTTTCTTTTCATTAACAAAAATAATTTTCACGCTTTTTCGCAAACAAATGTATGGGGGCTGTTAATTCATTTTCCACAAAATTAAGTATGGATACATTATATGGAAAAGGATAATAAACTGTGTAATAAATGTGTTTCAATAGCGGGAGGATTTCAATAAAATTTATTTTTTAAACCCATGAATAAATAAAAAAATACACCGCACCGCACACCCCACCACGCACACGTACACGCGCCACACACACACACACTAGGCAAGGATTTCAATAAAAATAACAAATAAACAAATGGATAATTAAACAAATTTCACGAAACAAGCAACGCACGTACACCGCGCAACCCACGCGGGGCCCCGCACCACACACACACACACCACACACACACACACACCACACAACACACACCACACACACACCACACACACACCACACCACACCAAACACATAGAGCAGTAGGATTTCAATAAAAATTTAAAAATTAACAATGAATAAATAACAAACAAACACGCACTCGCACACGCCACGGGGACACGCACACGACACGACCCCCCACACGTACCAGTCACGCGCGCACACACACAAAGCGCGCGACACACACAAACAAACACAACACCACACCAAACACACACACCAAACACACACACACACAACACACCACCCACACCACAACACACACACTACACACCACACCTCCCCACACACACACACACGCACACACAACCCAACACCAACACACAACACACACACCACACACACACCACACAACAACACAACACACCCCAAACAACACACACACACACACACACCAAACACCAAACACACAACAAACACACAAACAACAAACAAACACACACACCACACACACAGCACAAACACACACACCACACACACACACAACACACACACACACACAACCACAACACAACATACACACACACACACACACCACACACACACACACAAACACACTCACCAACACACAAACACACAAACACACAAAACAACAACACACACACCCACACAAACAACACACACCCCAAACACACACACACACACACACCACACACACCACACACACCCCACACCACCCACACAACCTATTTTTTTTTTTCATTCAGCTGGCTGCCCCCTCCCCCCATTTGGGGCGATGCCCTCTTTTAAAGGGGGAAGGCCGGACCATACACTGTAGTTTTTTGGTTAGTTCTTTTAAAAAATGGTTGCTATTGCAATCTATAATGACGTTATCTAATACCCTTTTCAACAGGTTTTCGTTAAATCCCTACCAGCCCCAATCCTGACTTGTTATAACACAGCTGATCCATGAAACTTGTGCGTGTGCTTATGTGCCGGGGAAATATTATGGTAATCTCTGGAAGGTTTAGGCTGAATAAGTTGAAAACAAGACAACAAAGGAAACGGCCTTTTTTGTTTAAGGCATTTGAAATGAAATAAATGCAGAATATTAAGTCAAAGTTATTTTTAAACAGTCTGAGTGAAATAAAAATTTGAACCCTAACTTCATTTCCCGAAGATATAGAAGCATGCGAGTGACCCTCTAATTTACTGAGAAAAACAGAGTGAAAAAAAACCCAATGCACTCTTAACCCGAAAACCCTGGACAACCCCTTTGAAGTTGATGGTTGTGCTGCGCATTTATCACATGACAAAAATTTGGTTTTCAATTGCACGTCACCTAATTCTTTAAAATTTTTATTGTCTTTTGGGATAGAAGTTATACCTCCCGGCAAAAACTAAATATAAAAATGATCATTTTGTCCATCTGTTAATGTTGGGAAGATTGATTTGTGTGTTTGCATGCAGGGGCCAACCCCCTTAAGGAGTGGGGGAAATGGGAAGTATATATTTTATCTTACATCTTCATTTTCATTTTTCAATCAATAATTATGCAGAATATTCTTTTTGCTTTTTGTATGTACAAAATAAAAATTAATATTTGTTTATTACAAAAACCACTATTTACCGTTACCCTCCCCAAAAACAGTTTCAGAATGCAATCACTCTTTTCGGTATCTATTTGACATAATCACATTCTATTGAATTAAAGGATTGAGTAAGAATGCATGTTACCATGCAAAACTGATTCAATTTGCAATATTTTCTTTTCAACAAGAATGAACTTACAAAATCTGTATGGTTAAAAAAAAGTCACAATATTTAAATTGTTTTATGGGTGAACCCTTTTTTACAGAACATGGGTTATTTTCAATGGGGGGGAGAATATTAATTTGTTTTATGAAATGAGAGTACCCACACAGCCTGTAAAATGACCAAGGAATCAAAATTTCTCTTGCTTACGTGGGCAATTTTTCCTCATTAAAATTTACAAAATTTGTAAAAAATAAAATGCATAAAAAAAATAACCATATATATCATCGTTATCAGCAACCCGGACGTTTTCTTGAATACTTGAACACATATTTTGAAACCCCCTGGTCTTAGTGGCTTTCCCTTTTTAACTATCTAATCAGTGCTCTATAAATACAAGTATTAACATTTAACCATTCGCATCGTTGAGTCCTATCACTTTGGGCGAAAAAATTCCCCGGGTCGGTGCATCCTGAACGTTGTGCATTTTCTCACTGGGTTTGGGAGGGGGAATTGTTTGTGCTGAAAAAATCAGCAAAAAAATCGCCCGATTTTTCTCAAATATTCTTTTTAAATAATTTATGTCTCTGTTACTTTGTTTAGTGTTTGAGTGCTAATGAGATATAACATTTCAAAAATTTAAAGTCCCCAAAAAACTACATGTATTCAGACTCTGGTAATTTCGCTTCTTAGTGAAAAACTATTGTAAAATCAAATGTGTTTGGCCAAAAATAAAATAAAATAACTAAAGTAATACCCAAATTTTAATTTGTGATTATCCGTGATATTGTCATGTCACGTTTACAAGTCATGACATAACATATGTACGTGTATGATTATTCATGAAAAAACCCCAAGATGGGTGGGTGAATAACGCTTGAGGATCAGCACTGCTCCATGCAGCAAAAAACACCCCGCAACAAAACGTGCACATCGTTAAATCTTCCCGCATACGCGGAATAGGCAAAAATGCCTGTCGGAAGGGGTTTAAAATAAGAAGCCCACTTGAAGAAACAATACCATATTCTACTTGATGCATTTGTACTAAAAGGGAAAACCATCTCAAATTGTGAGGCCCTATTTTTCCTTTTTCTCTTTTCTTAATCTTCAATAATTCCTTTTTAAACTAACCTGTTAAGTTTGGGTTTTAAAAAAAGCTTTTTATATAATTATGTAGTTCCTACCTATTGAAGTTTTGTGGTTATTTTTAAAACCCAACAACAAAACAAAAGTACATGGTATATAAAATACTGTTTGTGTACAAGTCAATGGGTGCATACAAAATACACACCATAATTCATTTTCCCTTTTTTTTTTTTTTTTTATATATACATAATCAAGTAATAAGCAATAAATAAAAGCTAAAAAAATAAGGTTGTATAATAAAAAACCCTAATAAAAGCAATTATATACAATAAAATATTAATAAAAGGGTAAATTCTGAGTTAAAAGTGCTTTGAAACAAGAGAACTCAATTGCTTTTTAAAATTTGGCTGGCTTACAGAACATATCAACTTATTTTTATTCCCGTTCCTTTGTAAGTTTGGCATAATATTTAAAAAACCAAACCCCATTGCTTCCATTATAATTAACAGGGCCCAGCAAATAAGCTATATCATTAAAGTAAAATATACATACCCTAAAAAGGGTCTGACCTTAAAAACAGCATCACAGAAAAAAAGTATACAAATTTTTTTCATTCGGAGATGCTCCAATAGACAAGTAGTAAAAGGTGAGCTTTTGTGGCTTTTAAAGTGTTCTCCCTAGCAGTCAAGTTTTCTTCGTGCCTACCTACATGGGGGGTGGCACAGATGGACAAGCCCGATGGGGAATAAAAGAAAAAAAGGAAAGCTACAATTATCTAGAAGTTTTATACCTTCCAACTCTTTTTAATAAAAAGTAACTAATTTCCAATCTTTAAAAACCAAAATATATTCTTCTAAGGGGGACCCTTCTGCATTGGTGCCATTGTGTGGTGCTCGATCCATGTTTTTTTAGTACCTATTTCCCTCTGCTTAACCTGTGTGTTGAATTAAACGAAAAAATGCATCTGTTTTCCCAATAACTTTCGTCTCATCAAAATCATTCCATTTCACACTCAATTAAAAAAAACATTTTTCCCCCCACCCCTTTGGCAAAAAAAAATTCAATATTGAGAGACTTTAAAGCGTAAGTCATGCAGCTGAGGACTCATTATCCCAAAATTACATTAGCATGGAAGTCAACAATAAAACCTGGTTTATATAAATTTTATCCTTTCATTTATTAATTATTCATCAAAGGAGTTTTTTTACAAAAAGAATTCCCGAAATGGAAAATGAGTATCTTTGGGAAAACAAATTCATTTCTGGTAATGATAAAAAACAAAATCGTATGTTCTACTGATATCGTATGTCATATCCAAAAAATAAATTACAAATAAAAATATATGGGGATGACCCTATTTACCTTTTGGGGATATTAAATGCACCTGTTCTATTTTAAAAATTGTTTATTGTTTTTTAGTAATATCTATGAAGCTTGATTCATTTTTTCAAATCATGTGTTGTATCTCTATAGTGAGCTCTTGGAAGGCCATGTGGAGGAGGAGGCAACTGGTTGTATGAGATATTTTCAAGCCAAAACTTCGGTCCATGGAGGGAAAAAATGCAATATATGGAGGGAACTAAAGCTAGATAGGGTTTCCTCCTCAAAAAAATCCCTAGTTTGTTTCCCAGCCATCTAAATCTCACAGCCGCTACATAACCTTAAGTTATTAACACCAGAGAGAGGTACGGCCCAAGTTTAAACAAATGGTACGCAGTCTCTATGCAATTCTACCCCCCTAGGAATCAGAGTTTCACACTTAGAAGATCTTAACCCGTGATGCTGGGTGCTGCAAAAAGCCCAAAATCCCCCCAAAGGTTTTATTTTTCATTTTTTTCTTTTACATACCCGCCTTGTAATCAAGAGTCAATTAAATTAAAATAAAATTCCCTTTAACTATTTGCCCAATTCCCGAATTTTAAGGGGGGATTTTACTATATTATTGTTAAGTGTTATTGCAAAAATGAAAAAAATAAACAATAAATTTACCAATGATTAGAAGTAAAAATTTTTTTTCCCCAATAAAAAAAGGCAGGATTACTGTGGCTTGGTAGGCCTTGATGATAAGCACTTGCAAGCCAACTTTTTTATAACAAAAAATCTATAAAACCAAATTATAGTGGAAAGGGGATGTTCAGTGGATGTTAGCTGGACTCCGCCCACTTTTTCAGAATTACCCCATTTTTTCCTAAGAATGGGAGGTATGAGTGGGATCCACCTTTGGGCCGGGCCACTATCCCTTAAAAACCCCCCCCCTTTGGGAAATTTTTTGTCTCAAGTCTTGGGTCCCTAGTGGCTGTGCAATGTGCAGGCCCGGAGAAAGACCTTAGAGGGACTGGCTATGGCTGCATGACAAGAGTGTAAGATATATTAGGGGGACTTAATGCTCACTGTCCCTTCTTCTCGCCACCCAGAGAGAGATGTTACAGAATGTGCATAGCGAAGTCCTTAGGTCTTGCTTTCCCTGTTCATCTTTTCAACCCGCAGATTTGCTTCAACCAACCCCTTTCACTAACAAATACACATATAAAACATTCTACTTACATATATACATGCAATGAAAAAAAAAATGTAAGTAAAGTAATGTAAATTTTAAATGTGATATGTGTGCGTGCGTGCGAGGGGGGCGTCGGTGCGATTTGCGAGTGCGATTTGGATTTGTGCGTGTGCGGGGTGCGTGGGGGTGTGCGTGTGGTGTGCCGTGTGGTGGCGTTTTTTTTTTTTTTTTTTCTTTTTTTTTTTTTTTTTTTTTTTTTTTTTTACATGTGTATGTGCTGTGCAGTGTGGGTGCGTGCCCGTGTATATATATGCCACAATTAGGGGTATATATACAATGTAAAAATCATGCATACCCTTTCCCCCCCCATATCTTCAGGGATTCTCATGAAATACTGTCTTCCCTTAAGAATATAGTAAAATAAAAGATATATTTTTAACATTTTTCCTACAGATTTACACACCCCTTTTAAATTTGGAACATGCCTAATTCTGAGATCTAGTGAATTTGACTGAATATTCCTGATTTACTGGGAGTAAGATAATCATCACAAATTATAGAGCAAATTCATTTTACTAAATTTTTTCAAAACTCTTTCCAGACGTGTTGTACAAGATACCATCTCTTCAAAATAGAAACCCAAAGGAAAATATTTTAAATAACCCTCCCAGAATAATCAAGTTTTTCAAAGGGGGACTTTGAAAATTTGATACGTATAGGGGAAAACGGGCCAACCCAAAAAGCAGAAAAAAAATATCTTTCTCTTCTCTTGCTACATTCTTTATACGAATACGGGTTTAAAATTTCACCTAAAAAACCCAGGACTAAAATTTAAATGGGAGACCTAGCTCTGAGTAAATTGGCTAGCACTAAAAATAGCAATATCATTTGTTCAAATCACCTAAAAGAAACAATAAGAACAGTACAAATGGATATGAATGAAGTCATTGTAGGACTTTTTTCTTACGGGGTTTGGCAAAGGAAGTTAAATTAAAATTTTTTTTGAGGTAAAAAGAGAAATTTGGTTTATTGGAGTTATAAAATCTAATGTTTTGGGGGTTCCAGGAGAATGCTTTAATCACCCTCCCTGTCAATATTAATTTCCTTTATACAGGAGAAACAAAAAAATTACTATACAAACAGCGGCACAAAAATTTAGCAAATTACCCATTAATGGTACAATGTCAGGTTTTCAAAGATTTGGGGCCCAAAGCTTCGGATCCTCGGCCCCCACTAAATGCAAACCCGAGCACCGGCTTGGCCAATATCTTGTCCCGGGAAAAACCCTGAAAGGGTTTGCAGTCACCCGGCACGAATGGGTTTTAAACCCAAACACACTTTCACACTTCTCCTCAAACTAAGCTATCAGGTCCTTCCATTAAATCCCCAGCAACAAACGTGGGTTGTGACTGGTTTCGTACACTTCCATAATGAGTGATTAGGTAAATAATATTTTATATTATTTAACAAGGAAAACCCTTTTTCAAAGATTAGATCATTTTCCTACTGCATTTTTTTTTTTGAAATTAAAGCTATTTTTTTCTTCAGTTTAGGGTTTATCCTACCCCAAAAAATCCCAGTATACTTTGTAATATACATAAATATACTCATCTTTTATCATATATGTACTTTAAAAAATTATTTTAAAAACTACATGCCCAAAAACAAATAATTTACTGACGTCACAAAAATAAAAAAAACCCCGTATTTTGGTATGTCTATAAAATATTTCACTTACTCCATCAGAGAAAACCTAGGCATCATCGAAAGAGGCTACCAAGGGAAAAAGTGCCTGCATCGCACAGTCTCGCAAGAAGATTTTCATAGAAGGGCCTAGATTTTGGTTCCATTATCCATTTTTCAACCAAAAAAGCCGCTCCCATTCCAAGGAGCAATTCCTGGGCAAAATTTGATTTTCTTTTAAAAAAGAAACCGCCTGGTTGAATTTAAAAAATTTAATAAAAAAATGTGCTATCGATAATAAAAAATCTGCCCAAAATTTTAGAAACCTTTTCCCACTCATTCTGACTTAAACAATTTTAAATTTTTCCAAGAGCAAATTTGAAGGAT
>NW_028234405.1:23357801-23362801 GCF_977035675.1 Penaeus japonicus | reverse complement strand
GACAACCCCAAAAAACTTATATTCTTCAAACAGTCTATTTGGGAAATTTATTTTTTTTCCTCCTTATCAACTCTTTTTCCTTTTAACTTTTTACTATGAATTTTCCCTTTTTAGTTAAAAATATAAAAAAATTTCCTTGTCTCACACCCCTTTATTCCCGTGGCCTTGTATATTTCTATAATCTATCTTCTCACTAATATCTCTTTCATTTGCACTGAACTTGTATTTGCCTTTGAACTCTTCCATTTGTCTCCATTCTTTTTTTAAAAGGGGGGTTCCATACTCATAAAAGGTTTAATAAAAATTATTTTTCACCTATTATCCAATGTACTTTTATGGTCTCTTAACCCTTTTCCGGCGGGCCCGGCGTAAATGGAAACCCCTCACCGGGCCTATGCATGTTGGATTGGGAACGTCACATGGGTGTCGCCCTATCGACATTTAGCGTGTCACACGGGTGTGACGCACCCCATCATAGGGTTAAATTGTATTGGTAAAGGGGGGCGGGAATTTTACTTCCCAACCAGGCATGTCTATACAGAATTGAAGCTTCAAAATACCAGTATATAAAAATTTGTCTTGAGATTGAATAGGAAAAAGAAAGATAGAAAGCTTTTTTAACTACTACAAACTACCATCAATTAAAAATGAAAGAATAAACAACCCCACAGTTACAAAACCCCAAACTCCAAAAAGGGAACACTGATTTTAATTTGCGTGCTGCATACATCAAAAACCCCAACGTATTTGAGATGGAGTAGAGGGTAACAAACGGGCAGGTGAGCTGGTAACAAGCAGAAGGCAAGCAGAGCAAAAGCAGCCCAGTGTACCTGTCAAAATTTCACACACATTGGAATCTAAGCAATTCATCCCCAGTTTAGCTCTACATAAAAAAGGTCCTAATTCTTGTTAATAGATCTGGCAAGTTATAATTTACAATTATTCAAGATCCTTACTCAAAATTTACTTTATAATCTTTCTTTTCATTATGATTATAAAATAACAAAGGTACAAAAAAACTAAAAGTTATGAGATTGGAGTCACAATTTGATTTCCACGTATATAAGGCATAAATGAGATGAATAACTTCCCAAACAAGAAATATATCTATGTATGTCGGTAGTAAATATTACCCTTTTGCCACGGTGATGATATGCTTACACGGGTCTCCGGGATGGGTTTTTTTTCCCAAGCAAGGCCCCTTCTGCAATATTTGATTTTTCCACCCCCTTTTTTTTAGTCCCTCATGTAGAGTAGAGCCTTTTTTGTTTTTTGTTTTTTGTGGTTTTATGTTTTTAGAAATTTATATTTGTCATATCAAAAGGCTCATCAATTTGCAGTTACAAAAAATTGTAGTTCAGGTTCCATTTAAACCCTCATTTTTTCTTTTCTCAATGTGATAAAAGTTTGCTTTTTTGGGAGACAAAAGCAACTTTCTTTTTTTCTCATTTGTGTGCTGTCACGAACGAACATAAAACTAAAACCACCCCAAAATGAGAGTAGGGAAGGGAAGGGAAAATTTGTGCTTTTGCAGGAGTGCCACAGTAAAAGGCATCCTCCTGGCCCCAGGGGCCCCTTTTGTAGGCATTGGGATGGGTGAGTCCCTTTCCCCCTCTTTTTCTGCTGACATCTTACTTTAGAGAAAAAGGTCGGGAACTTGCTATGTGCCTCCCTCAAAGGATAGTGCTTGCTAGAGACTAGATGGGTGCCATTAAAGGGCTCTCTCTCCTTCTGGTGTAGGAGAAAGTGTGCCCCTCTAGGTTTTGAAGGAGTTGAAAACCATTTTGCTTAAAATTACGGGGGGTTATAATAAAATTTTGATGCAATGTGACATCACTCACATTACTAAAAGTACAATAAAATAACATAGTGTTCCAAAATCCCGAAGTCATGTTAGGCAAGAGCTCCTGCTCAGGTAGACGAAAAAACACTATCGTAGTTTAAAGGGGTTTAAAAACTGATATGAATTAAAAATACCATGACGGCCTTTTTACAGGTGGGGTAATTTTCATACTGCTTTTTTCCTTTTCATATTAGCTTTTTATTTCTGCAGTGTGTAACTAGAGCATCATCAATGCTAATTAGTATCGTTTGCTAATATATCACATATAGATCAAGTATCAAATCATAAAATCTAGAAAAAAAACAAAAAACACACACATCTTAAGATGCTGGCCAGCAGAAACAACTTAATATGTGGCCTGTCTCAGAAGGGTTAAGTCAACATCAACACCTAATACTTCAAGCACATCTAAAAAATGTACATAATATAAGTGTTTTTGTTAAATCTGGATCTTTTTTTTATGATCTCAGTTTTGAAAAAAAAAAAAAAAATCTTCAAAAATACAAAAAATCATAATTCATGATTGTATGAGGAAATTATACATGCCAGATTAGCTATATCCTAAAGACACTAACTGTAAATTTTTATTGAAGAGTTAGCACTAGAAAATTAGTAAGGATAAATACTATTTCTTTTAAAAATCTGAGAAAAACAATTATAATGCATTCAACATCTAAAATTATAAATTAACCCACTGAAAATTCAATTTTTATCATGCAAAGATAGGTTAAAGTAACAAAAATCAGAAAAAATTTGTGGCTAGTTAATAAAATTTGGGGGCACGAAAAGGAAAAAAATTCTTCAATCTTAAAACTAAGAAAACCCATGAGGGTTTCATTCAAAAACCAAAATTAAGCAATTCACTTTGAAACCCGCAACTCTACAGCCACATAAAAAAGTGATACATGCATGACATATAAGTCAAGGTTTTAAGGGTTTTTCCTTGTTTTTTCTCTCTCTTCTTCTCCCCCCTCCCCCCCTCCCCCCCTCCCCCTTCCCCCCTCCCCCCATTCCCCCTCCCCCTTTCCCCCCCTCCCCCCTTTTCATAACTATAGATGTCTACCCATAATTTTCAAATTTGTTCTAGAATCATAGTTTTTTTATCATTTAAAAAAAAAAAACTAATTAACAACAATATCTATAATCATAACACAACCAAAAATACAGGGCCACATCCCATCACCAAAAAAAATATTAATAATTATAATAAAATAAAAATAATTTAAAAATAATTTAAAAATGAATATTAAAAATAAATAAAAACAATAAAAATAATGTAACAACAATTATAAAAATAATTATAAAAACAATAATAATAATAATAATAAATAAATAATAATAAAATACTGCAATCACTATTATTACTATTACTCCCTTACTGCTGTTTTCGACTACAATTACTCCTAAACTACTAAAGCTAATTTACTACTATTTTTACTCTACTAATACTACACTACTTTCCTACTATCACAAATACTACTACTCCTATTACTACTACTATTACTACTACTGTACTCTCATTACTACACTAGTATTACTTCTACTACCCCATTATACTATTACTGCTATTACTATTACTATACTAATACTAATACTAATACAACTACGACTAGGCTACGCTTCGGGCTACGACTACGACTACGGACTTACGGGCTTTGACTACGACTACGGGCTACGACTAAGACTTCGGACTACGACTACGACTACGACTAAGACTACGACTATGACTATGACTACGACTAAGCTAAGACTACGACAAAGACTACGACTAGACTACAACTACATGAACAAAAAAAAATTTTACAACTACTACTACCCCCACTGCTATACTACTATTTTCTATGGGGCTACTACTACTACTAACACTACTATGAAAACTACTATTTTCACTACTACTACTACTGCTACTACTATGAGAGTTACAACTACTACAGTTAATACTATGCCTACCTATTAATACTATGACTACTACTACTACCACTACTACTACTACTACTACTACTACTACTACTACTACTACTACTACTACTACTACTACTACCACTACTACCACTACTACCACTACTACCACTACTACCACTACTACCACTACTACCACTACTACCACTACTACTACTACTACCACTACTACCACTACTACTATTACTAAGGCTACAAATATGAATACTGACAATAATAATAATAATAATAATAGTAATAATAATTATAATAATAATGATAATGATAATAATTATTATTATTATAATAATAGTCATTATCATCATCATCATCATCATCATCACCATTAAAATCACCACTATCACCATCATCATCATCATCATCATTTCATCATTATCATCATCATCATCATCATCACCATCATCAGAATCAGAGTTAGAATAATAATTATAACAATCATTAAACACATAATCAGTCCTTCCATAATCAAAACAAATATAATCACCCAATACAAATCCCCACACATCAAATCAAACAAGCCCTGTTCCTCAACATATGAGTTTACATGTAACTGGAGTAACACCATCATCAGGGACTTTCATCCACCCATCAACAATTATCGTATATTCCCCCCCACCTCCTCCACACCACCACCCCACTGATTTCTCGATCAGAAATTCACTGTTTCATAGCTAGGCCTTGTCACTATGTAGTCTGAAAGGGAAGATTGTGTGTTAAGCCTTTCACTGTGTGTGTTCTCTCTGTTGCTGAGAAATTAAGGATAAACTATCTAATGATAACTGATATCAGATTATTCTAAATTATTATAAGGTTAGTCTACTTAGAGATATAATAGATCAGATTATAATCCTGCAAATATGAGATTTTAGACAAAAAAAACAAAAAACATAGAAACAATAGAAATGTCCCATGGGTAACAGAAAATAATTATGAATAACAATGGGAGCAATATTAAAAATATGAAAAAACATCAACAGTGATGATTCCACTGGTCTTGAGCCACACCTTACCTGTCCTATATTTGAAAAAATAAAACTAGATGATGCCCAGATGTTCTTCTTTGTGCTTATTTTACAAAATGGTGCATAAAAAAATCTATGTTTTTGGTGAAAGCTGCACTGTGGTGGTAGATCATGAGGTGTAGTGCACACCCATAGTTCAGCCCCCAAACGATGAGCCCCCTAAAGTTGATCAGGTG
>NW_028234405.1:23345301-23347801 GCF_977035675.1 Penaeus japonicus | reverse complement strand
TAATAATGGTGATGGTGATGGTGATGGTGATAGTGGTGATTTTAATGGTGATGATGATGATGATGATAATGACTATTATTATAATAATAATTATTATTAGCATTATCATTATTATTATAATTATTATTACTATTATTATTATTATTATTATTATTGTCAGTATTCATATTTGTAGCCTTAGTAGTAGTAGTAGTGGCAGTAGTGGTCGTTGTAGTAGTAGTGGTAGTAGTGGTCGTTGTAGTAGTAGTAGTGGCAGTAGTGGTCGTTGTAGTAGTAGTAGTGGCAGTAGTGGTCGTTGTAGTAGTAGTAGTGGCAGTAGTGGTCGTTGTAGTAGTAGTAGTGGCAGTAGTAGTAGTCATAGTATTAATAGGTAGGCATAGTATTAACTATAGTAGTTGTAACTCTCATAGTAGTAGTAGTAGTAGTAAAAATAGTAGTTTTCATAGTAGTGTTAGTAGTAGTAGTAGTCATAGTAGTAGTAGTTATAGCAGTGGAGGTAGTAGTAGTTGTAGATGTAGTTGTACATGTAGTTGTAGTCGTAGTCGTAGTCTTTGTCGTAGTCTTAGTCTTAGTCGTAGTCATAGTCATAGTCGTAGTCATAGTCGTAGTCGTAGTCGTAGTCGTAGTCGTAGTCGTAGTCGTAGTCGTAGTCGTAGTCGTAGTCGTAGTCGTAGTCGTAGTCGTAGTCGTAGTCGTAGTCGTAGTCGTAGTTGTATTAGTATTAGTATTAGTATAGTAATAGTAATAGCAGTAATAGTAGTAATAGTAGTAGAAGTAATACTAGTAGTAGTAGTGAGAGTAGCAGTAGTAGTAATAGTAGTAGTAATAGTAGTAGTAGTAGTAGTGATAGTAGTAGTAGTAGTAGTAGTAGTAGTAGTAGTAGTAATAATAGTAGTAATATTAGCTTTAGTAGGATTAGGAGTAATTGTAGTCGTAACAGCAGTAAGGGGAGTAATAGTAATAATAGTGATTGCAGTATTGTTATTATTATTATTATTATTATTATTATTATTGTTATCATTATTATTATTATAATTGTTGTTACTATTATTATTATTGTTATCATTATTATTATTATCATTATTATTATTATTATTATTATTATTATTATTATTATTATTATTATATTTTTGGTGATGGTGATGTTGGCTGTAGTTGTGGTTGTAGTTATGATTATAGATATTGTTGTAATTAGTGTTTTTTTTTTAAATGATATAGAAAACTATGATTCTAGAACTAATGAAAATTATAGTAGACATCTATATGTATGTAAGAGAGAGAGAGAGAGAGAGAGAGAGAGAGAGATAGAGAGATAGAGAGAACATTGATATCCTGACTTGACTTATATGTCATGCATGTATCACTTTGTTATGTGGCTGTAGAGTTGCGTGGTTTCAAAGTGAATTGCTTAATTTTGGGTGTTGAATGTATTCTCATAGGTTTCTTAGGTATTTAAGATTGAAGAAGTATTCTGTTCTGTGCACCAAATTATTAACTAAGCCACTAATTTTCTGATTTGTTGTTACATTAACCTATCTTTTGCATGATATACAGTTGTAGACTTCAGTGGGTTAAATTTAATTAATTTTTAGATGTTGAATGCATTATAATTGATTTCTCAGATTTTTCAAAGTACATAAGTATTTTATCCTTACTAATTTTCTAGTGCTAACTCATTCAATATATTACAGTTATGTGTCTTTAGGATATAGCTAATCTTGGCATGTATAAGTCCTCATACAAGTCATGAATTATGATTTTATAGTATTTCTTTTGAAGATTCTTTTTTTTTTCAAAACTGATGATGATCATAAAAAAAAGATCCAGATTAACAACATCACTTAATTATTATGTACATTCTTTAGATGTGCTTGAAGTATTAGTGTTGATGTTGACTTTAACCCTTCTGAGACAGGCCACATATTAACCCATTCCCGACGGGGGATTTCTAGCCTAGAATGTCCAAATGCCGGGGCTTTTGAATTATTAGGCCTAAATTAAATGAATAGCTACTGTGACGCCGGCAACTGGCTTTTGACTGGGCTTTTACACATGCTGTACCACCCGTCCTGTGTGGGTTAAGTTGTTCTGCCGGGGCCAGGCATCTTAAGATGTGTGTGTTTTTTGTTATTTTCTAGACTTATGATTTGATACTTGAGTCTATATGTGATATATTAGCAAAGCGATACTAATTAGCATTGGTATGATGCTCTAGTTACACATCTGCAGGAAATAAAAAGCTTAATATGATAAAAGGAAAAATGCAGTATGAAAATTATCCGACCTGTAAAAAAGGCCTGTCATGGTAGGGTTAAATTCATATCAGTTATTAACCCGTTAACTACGGATGACGTGTTTTTTCGTCATACCTGACGCAGGAGCTCTTGCCTGACAATGACGTTCGGGGATTTGGGATCACTATGTTATTTTATTGTACTATAAGTAATGAGTGAGTGATGTTCACAATTGCAATCATAATTATTATAACTGCCGTAATATT
>NW_028234405.1:23332801-23337801 GCF_977035675.1 Penaeus japonicus | reverse complement strand
TCTTATGAACACATCTTCTTGCTGAGACTGTGCAGATGCAGGCACTGTGTCTTGGTAGCCTCGTCGTATGACTGCCTATGGTGTCTCTGATGGAGTAAGTGAAATTATTATTATAGACATACCAAAGATAATCAGGGATATTTTATTGTTTGTGACTGGTCTAGTAAAATGTATTTGATTTTGTCATGTAGTGTTTTATAATTAATTTATTAGTACATAATATGATATATGATGAGTATATTTATGTATATTAGCAAAGTATACTGAGTAGCTTTTGGTATGATAGAACATTATAACTGAAGGAATAAATAGCTTTTAATTTCAATAAAAGGAAAAATGCAGTATGAAAATGATCTAATCTTGTGAAAAAAGGCTTCCTTGTTTACATGATAATATGAATTACTTTTACACTAATCACTCATTATATGGAATGTGTATCTGCAACCAGTCACAATCACGTTTGTTGCTGGGGAGTGAATGTGAAGGACCTGATAGCTTAGATGAGGAGAAGTGTTGAAAGTGTGGTTTGGTTAACCCATTCGTGCCGGGTGACGTGCTGACACGTTTCATGGTTTTTGCCGGTGACAAGATATTTGGCCAAGGCCGGTGCTCGGGTTTGCAGTTAGTGCGGCCGAGGATCCCGAAGCGTTAGGCCTATGCGTTTGAAAACCCTGACATTGTGACCATTAATGGGTTAATGTTGCTTGACTTTGTGCCGCTGATTGTATTAGTAATGTTTTTGGTTGCTCCTTGTAGTAAAGTGAAATATTAATATTGACTAGGGAGGCTGATTTAAAGCATTCTCCATGGAACCCAAATCATTAGATTTTATAACTCCAGATAAACTCAAATTGCTCTTTCTACCTCACATGTCTTCTCAACTTCACATAGCCTGCAGTAAGAAGAAGTCAATATCAATGACTTCATTTCATATCCATTTGTACTGTTCTTATTGTTGCTTTTAAGGTGATTTGAACAAATGATATTGCTATTTTTAGTGACTAGCCAATTTAACTCAGAGCTTTAGGTCTCCCATAATTTCAGTCACCTGTTAATCAGGTGAACTTATACCAGATATGTCGTTATAAAGAATGTATGTCAAGAGAAGAGAAAGATATTATTTTTCTGCTTGTGTTTGCCAGTTCCTCTATACTGTATCTAATTATCAAAGTCTTTAGAAACTTGATTATTCTGTAGGGTTATTTAAAATATTGTCCATTTGTTGCTATTTTGAAAGAGTATGGTTATCTTGTACAACTACTTCTGGTATGAGTGTTTGAATAATTTAGTAAAATGAATTTGCTCTATAATTTGTGATGATTATCTTTACTCTAGTAAATCAGGAATATTCATGTCAGAATATCACTAGATCTCAGTAGATTAGGCATGTTCCAATTAAATGCTGTGTGTAAATGCTGTAGGAAATAATGTTTAAAAATATATCTTTCATTTTACTATATTCTTATATTGTAAGACAGTTATTTTCATGAGAATCCCTGAAGATATGTGATGAAGGATTATGTCATGATATTACATTTGTATATATACCAGTAATTGTGGACATATATATACACGGACACGCACACACACATGCACATGCACATACACATGTACACGCACACGCACACGCACACGCACACGCACACGCACACGCACACGCACACGCACACTCGCACTCGCACTCGCACTCGCACTCGCACTCGCACGCGCACGCGCACTCGCACGCACGCACACATATACACATTTACATTTACATTTACATTTACATTTACATTTACATTTACATTTGCATGTATATATGTATGTATGTATGTATGTTTATATGTGTATGTTGTAAGTGAAATGTGTTGGTTGAAGCACTCTGCTGTTGAAAGATGAACTAAGGGAAAGCAAGACTCTAAGGACTTCAGCTATGCGACATTCTGTAACATCTTCTCTCTGGGTTGGCGAGAAGAAGGGACAGTGAGCATTAAGTCTCCTCCTAATATGATGTCTTACACTCTTGTCATGCAGCCATTGCCAGTGCTCTAAGGTCTTTCTCCCTGGCCTGCACATTGCACAGCCACTAGGGGATCCCTAGAGAACTTGAGACAAGAAATTTAACACAAGGGTAAGGGATAGTGGCCCTGACCAGTGTGATCCCACTCATACCTACCATTCTTGGAAACACAGAGGAATAATGTCTGAAAAAGTGGGCTGAGTTCCCAGCTAACATCCACTGGGAACATCCACCTTCCACTATAATTTGGTTTTATAGATTTTTTGTTATACAAAGTTGGCTTTGCAAGTGCTTAGTCATCAAGGCCTACCAAGCCTCACATGTATATCCTGCCTTGAATTATTAGGGAAAAAGGTTTTACTTCTAGTATCATTGGTAAAGTTATTGTTATTGTTTTCATTTTTGCAATAACATCATTAACAATAATAGTAGTAATAATCCCCTCCCTTAAAATTCTGGGAATTGGGCAAATAGTTGAGGACAGTTATGCTTAATAATTGACTCTTGATTACTAAGGACTGTATGTAAAAGAAACAATGATAAAATAAAACCATTGTGGATATTGCATGTCTGCATGCACTCCAGCATCAACTGGTTAAGATCTTCCTAAGTGTGAAACTCTGTATTCCTAGATTGTAGAATTGCATAGAGACTGCGTACCATTTGATTACTTGGGCCTGTATCTCTCTCTTGTGTTAATAACTTCAAGGTTATGTAGCTGGCTGTGAGATTTAGGATGGTCTAGTTGATCAAACTAGGGATTTGTTTGGAGGAGGAAATCCTATCTAGGCTTTAGTTCCCTCCATATAGTTGCATCTTTTCCCTTCCATGGACTGAAGTTTTGGCTTGTAATTATCTTCATAGCAACCTGAGTTGCCCTCTCTACCTCCACATTGGCCTTTCCAAGAGCTGCGACTATAGAGATACAACACATGATATTGCAAAATGTGAATCATAGCTTCTATAGATATTACTAGAGTACAATCATCAATTTTATAAATAGAACAGGTGCATTTAATATCTCCAAGGTAAATAAGGGTCATGCCATAGTATTTTTTTATTTGTATTTATTTATGGGATATGAACATACAGATATCAGTAGAACATACAGATTTTTGTTTGTTTATACATTAGCCAGAAATGATGTATTTGTCTTCCAAGATGACATCAGTTGCCATTTTTCAGGAATTCTTTTGTAAGTACCTTTGCCTTTGATGAAATATATTATGATAAATGTAAAGTGATGAATTTATATATAACCAGGTTTTATTGATTGACTTCCATGCTAATGTATTTTTAGATAAATGAGTCACTCAGGCTTGCATGACTTACTTGCTTTTATGTCTCTCAATATTGATATTTTTATTTTTGCCAAGGAGTGGGGGTAGAAAATGTGTTTGACTATTTTGAGTGTGAAATGGAATGATTTTGATGATGAGTCTGATATAGTTATGTGAAATCAGATGCATTTGGCTGTTTTAATTCAAAGCACACAGTTATAGCTGAGGTAGTAGGTACTGATAGTAACTATGGCATCTGCAGCACCACACAATGGCACCAAATGCAGGAAAGTAGTCTTAGAAGATATATATGTGGTTGTAATGATTGGAAATTAGTTACATTGTATTAAAATGAGTTGGAAGGTATAATACTTCATAAGATAATTGTAGCTTTCCTTTTTTTCTTGTATTCCACATCGGTCTGTGTCCATCTGTGCCAGCCTCCATGTAGGTAGGCACGAAGAAAAACTTTAGAACTGTCTAGGGAGTAACACATTAACATGTCCACAATGCTTCACATTCACTACTTTGTCTATTGGAGCATCTCCGAATGAAAAAAATATGTATACTTATTCTGTGATGCTGTGATTTAAGGTTCAGTACCCTGTATTTAGATATGTATATTTTACTGAATGATATAGCTTATTTGTCTGCCAGTGTTAATTTATAATGTGAAGCAATGTATAGTTTTAAGTATTATGCCAAACTTACAAAGGAACTGGAATTATAAATAAGTTGATAATGTATCTGTAAGCCAGCCATTGTAAAGAGCAATTGAGATTCTCTTGTTTTCAAAGCACTTTTAACTCAGAATTTACCATTGTTATTATTATTGACTTTTATTGATATATATATTGCTTTATATTAGTTTTTTATTATACAACTGTATTTTTTTTAGCTTTTATTTATTTGCTTATTACTTGTATTATTGTATATATAAAAAAAAAAAAAAAAATGAATTATGAATTATGGGTTGTGTATTTTGTATGCAACCCATTGACTTGTACACAATCAGTATTTTATATACCATTGTTACTTTTGGTGTTTGTTTGTTGTTATAAAAATAACCACAAGACTTCAATAGGTAGGAACTACATAAATTATATAAAAAAATGCTTCTTTAACCTAAACTTAACAGGTTAGTAATAAGGAATTATTGCAAGATTAAGAAAAGAGAAAAAAGGAAAAATAGGTCCTCACAAATAGAGATGGTTCCATTTTAGTACAAATGCATCAGAGTAGAATATGGTATTGCTTTCTTCTATGTTGTCTTCTTATTTAACCCATTCGCGACAGGACATATTTTTGCCTATTCCCGCTTATGCTGGGAAGATAACGAGTGTGCAACGCTTTGTGCTGGGGTGTTTTCTTGCTGCATGGAGCAGTGCTGATCCTCTGAGAGCGTTATTCACCCACCCTATTCTTGTGGTTTTCATGAATAATCATACACGTACATATGTGTATGTACATGTATCTTGTGACGTGACATGACATGATATCACGGATAATCAACAAATTAGAATTAGTATTACATTAGTTTTATTTTATTTTATTTATTGGCCAAACACATTTGATTTTACAATAGTTTTTCAACTAAGAAGCAGAAATTACCATGATGTCATGAATATCATGTAGTTTTTTGTGACATTATTTTTTGAAATGTTATATCTCATTTTATGACACTCAAACACCTAAACTAAAGTAACAGAGACTAAGAAATT
>NW_028234405.1:23315301-23320301 GCF_977035675.1 Penaeus japonicus | reverse complement strand
CGGCTATTAATCGAACTAAAAGAAATAACCAATACCCATTGCGTCGTCTGAAAACAGAGGCGAAGAGGATCATTGGAGCTCTGGTGGCTGGGACGGCAAAATCTTTCGCTCTGTGTTAGAAAGTCTACGGACTCCGCTCAGAGCTTTTCACTTACTTTGCATGTTACAGTACGTATCGTGACCTCATATGGAGAGGTTGTATGGTGCCCGTGCTCCGTAACTATTACTAATACACGGAACTCTAGTGCCATATACGAGGGACTCGAAGAAGGTGTAAAGTATGCACGAATGTTGGGCGCTCTTATCCATCGAAAGTGATTGTGCATGAATTCAATGCTGTGAAAAAAGTAGAACTATGTACTGTACGCCAAGGTATTTGTAGGAATCTTTCCTGCGAGTGCCAGTACAGCTACAGAGACCGTTAGAACTGAATACCCTGTTGTGCCCTCTCCCTCCCCTCCCAACGCTGAGCACAGCACCACGGATGATATATGCATACCCATGGAAGAAGCAAGTACTGCAGCAATTGCTGCAGCCACTGATGTCAGTACTACCGATACCCATGTGGAAGGTACTGATGAAGATGATGATGCCGGCTTTACTTTAGTAAGCCGTAAACCCAGGAAGAAGAAGAAACATGAAAATGTTATCAAGCCTATACTTGCACCAAGAACAAAATATGTTCGTCTCGCCTTCCCCGAAGGCACAACGAAATCTGCAAAAATCAAATGGCTGGAATGCGTTGGCAACAGCGCTCCGTCCCAAGGGGAAACACCCCTTGACCTCGTGCGAGGAGACACTCTCTCCTCGCCTTATATCTATGTTGCCCGTCATCAACAGACCTATATTGATCTGCTCATTGGAGGTCAAATTGGAGGGATTGCCTTCAAAAACTGTGATGAATCAAAGAAAGGTGAGAAATATGACGAATACCTCGTCACACATTACAACAAGGAGCTCGCCCTTGAGAATGCATATGCGCTCGAGGGAGTTCACAAGGCCATCAGAGTGTATAAAGATGGCCAGCCACTCAACCGCATCCGAATAGTATGGAAAGGAGAGCAACCACCTCCCAGTACATACATTTTTTTCGGAAAATACATGCCCACCAGCCACGTGCGGCCGTGGAGGGCATCCCCTGCCATTTGCTTCAACTGTATGGGAAGTGGCCATGTAGCTAAATACTGCAAAGATAAGGTGCGCTGTGCAGTATGTGGTGAACAGCACAATGCTAATAAGTGTCCTCGCAATATTGTAGAGGCAGAGGGAGCCACAGCTGCCCCTGCTTTCATCCCATCATGCTTCAGATGTAAGAGGACGAGGGTGACGGCCTGGCACAGGGGGTGCACCGCCCTCCCTGGCCTGGCACCTCTCCCGCCTCCCCCTGTGGAGTTAGTGAGAGACCAGCCTACGCCTCCCAGCCCAATCAGCGACCAGCATGCCGGGGGAGTGGCCAACCGTGCCCGCCATGACGTCACCAGTAGCCGAGACTTCCCGCGGTTGCCGGGGAGTAGGGGTGCTGAAGGTTCCGATCTGCATGCCACGGTCGCAGAGCTGGTGAAGAAGGTCAATGAGATGATGATGTTCTTCACAGAGGGATTTCCGGGCCTCAAATTCTCCACTCCAACTGCAACCTCCGAGGACAGCGAGGACGCGCCATCCCCCTCTCCTCCCCTGGCACCAGCCCCCTCCTCTCCCCTGGCACCAGCCGAGCCCACCGCAGGCCGCACCGGGGAATCCCCCGTTAGGCCGCGCGTGGACTGTGACGTTAGTGGTGACGTCACAACACCCACGAAAGAAAATGACAGTGCAGAACAACTAGTTCAAACACTAAAAGAACAAAACTTTATTTTGATTGGTCAAATAGAGACACTGAAGCAAAATACAGAAAAAATGAAAAAGGACTGCCAATGTCGAGAGGCCAGTGCTGCCATCAGTGATAAAGAGACCCGCGATGACACACGGTGTCATGATACCAATTCCTCCATTAACAGTGGTCAGGGTGAGGGAGCCCGTGTTGATACTGAGGGGAGACAATGTCAGGAACTACGTGACACGGACCCTGATAAGGCTTCCGGTCCCCCGAATGCCCTCAACACATCAATTGAAGGGATTGAGCTACGAAGCAGAAAAAAGCTAAGAATTAATAGTTTAAATGGTTAATGATACTTTTAAATTAAGGTCTGTCCTATGGGAGGAGAAGTATGGTTATACAGCAATGTATATGTGTGCTTTCTGTAAAGTAAAATGCGTTACCATCAGAGGATATTACAGAATGAAGTATAGACTATCAAATACAAAACTCTTCATTTATGGATAAACGCACAATCAAATTCATATCATGGAACATGCGTAGTATTAAGCCTAGGCTTAATGACCTAGAGTTTTATATTCGTAAAAACAATGTCGATGTAATCTGCGTACAAGAAACGTTTGCAGCTGCTACTAACATGAAAATAACGCCTAAACTCAAAAGGGTATTGTTCATATGTAAATACAGCCATGACGGGTTTGTTTACTTATGTAAAGCTAACACTGCCACAAGAACTAGTAAAACAGTCCGGGAACACCGACGTGCAGTTCCATCATTTAAGAATTAAGACTGCCTCTGGGTTCTTCTCATTATATAATGTGTATGCCAGGAGCTCAAAGTTTCTGACTAGTTCTCTACCCAATTTCCATAATCAAGGAACATTATGTATGGGAGATTTCAATGCTAGACACACACAATTTGGTGATCACCAGAGTAACAGCAATGGGGAGGAATTTAAACATTTCGTCAATAGAAGATCAATGACTGTATATGACACAGATAAACAGACTCATTTAGCAGGTGGCAGGTTAGATTATGTAATTGGCAAAGATCTTGTACATGGTAATGTTTGTACTTCACTGGTTCGAGAGTTAGTCAGTGACCACTTTGCAATCCTAACAGAGTATACTGTTGACAACAGCATAGCTCACAAAGCACCCAGACCTAAAATTACAATCCCACCGGGACTGGAGCATCACTTCAAGGCACGTGTTTATGACTGGTATAGTACCTATGTCGTAACCACTGTCGAAAATTACTCTCAGGACCTGATAAAAGTTGTCACTGACTACTACAATACATGGGTCTGCTCAAGAAAACTCTCAAAGAATAAAAATTCCCCAGTCCCTCACGCACCAAAGTGGATAAATGACCCCATTTTAAGTAGGGAGCATAACCGAGTTCAGGAGCTTGCTAATTGTTACAGGGATGACATGACATCAGAAAATCTTTTACGATTCCTCAGAGCTAATAAAGAATTCAGAGAATTAAAGGCTCAAGTTCGCAGTAAACATCGGGAGCAATTCCTGCAGAGTATTAACCACCAAACTTCTGCAGCTGAGGTATGGAGAAAAATCAACAGGTTGTCAGGTAAAGCTGTCGCCACTCCGCAGTTCCACAGCCCATTAGAACAGGCCAATTTGTTACTAGATCAGTGGGCCAGAACCTCTCAGCTGAACTCACTTCCGCAGAGAATAAGAGATAAACTTAACAACACGAAAATAAATAGGAATTTTAACATTGCCATAGCCTGTTCTGCCAGTGACCCCTCCGACTTTGCCGAAATAACTGAGTGAGAATTAAATAATGCACTTCGCAAGGGTAAGGCAAGTGTCCCAGGCGAGGATGGCATCACTTATAGTGTACTTCGGCTCATTGCTCAGGTAGCAGGTAACCCACTTTTACATCTTTACAGACTAAGCTTATCCCAAGGAATCCTCCCAAGCTCCTGGACTAAAAGCTTGATCATTCCCATACCCAAACCGAACACTGATAAATACCGACCCGTCTCATTGACCTCATATTTATGCAAGGTACTTGAGAGAATTATTTTGAGCAGACTTATGTATCGCATACATGCCAAGCTATCTCCAAGACTGTATGGATTCCTCCCAGGACGTAGCACTCAGCACTGCTTTGCAGAGTACTTGACAAATTCTCAGCAAGGCATGCAAACTGTATTTCTCGATCTTAAATATGCCTTTGATATTGCAAACAGAGACCTCATCCTTGAGCAACTGGTTAGCTTTGGTATTCAAGGTAAACTTTTAACGTGGATTCAAATGTATTTATCAAACCGATCAGCTCATGTTCTCTTCAGGGGAATCAAAAGTACATACTCTAAAATGTTTGAGCTTGGCACACCTCAGGGGGGCGTACTTAGCCCCATGCTATTTAACATTTTAATGCACAGACTACTTGAGGGCAGTGATTCCATTATTTGTTATGCTGATGACATCTGCATTAAAACCTCATCCGAGGATAGAATGCAAAAGATTCTTAATGTACTGTCCACAAAAGCTACTGAGTGCGGTTTGATAATCTCAGTTGAAAAAAACAAAGCACTCAATCCTCTTACAATCCCACTGCCAAACTTTCATATAGATGACATTGAGCTAGATCTTTGCCACAAATACAAGTATCTCGGGGTGACTGTTAACGACACAGAACTCATTATGAACTTAAAGATGAGACTGTGGGAGCGGCTGAAGCCACTCAAGACTCTTGTTGGTAGAGAATTTAGTGTCAATGTTAACACTGCAAGACTCTTTTACTTATCATACATACGGTCAGTCGTAGATTACCATGCCTTACACCTTAAATCATTTAGGGAATCAGAGTTAAATTGTCTAGAATGCAGCCATGAGGATCATTCTCGGTGCTCCCAAAACAACGAGGATTGTGAACATCAACTTGCCATCTATTTACGAAAGAATATCATACATTAATACTATATTTGGTGTCAAAGCAATTAAAGAACCCCTCTATAACACAGAGTTCCAGAGGCAACTTAAATATAAGATAGTGAATCCATCTTTACATAGCAATACCGAGTCACACTCAAATTCATGGTTGCAAGTGACATACAAATCCATACACCAGTTAAATATGTCCTTGAGTAGGTTCCCATATGGACGTTCTATTCCACCGTGGAAAATGTCGACATTGAACGTATTTTATGCTGATG
>NW_028234405.1:23297801-23300301 GCF_977035675.1 Penaeus japonicus | reverse complement strand
ATATATATATATATATATATGTGTGTGTGTGTGTGTGTGTGTGTGTGTGTGTGTGTGTGTGTGTGTGTGTGTGTGTGTGTGTGTGTGTGTGTGTGTGTGTGTGTGTGAGTGTGTGTGTGTATGTATGTACAATAGTCATATGTTTCCCTTTGTACACTTTCTTGTGTTGCGCGTGAATATCAATTCGCAATGATTCATACAAAATCATAAACTCAGGCATCATTCAATCACCAAACTACGAAACAAAAATATATTTCCAAGCAATGAGCAAAGCGCCCAAATGTTAATGATCAGAAGTTAACCATCGAAGGCCGTTACTTTACCTTATCTTCTCAGACGGAGATACCAGCTTACTTGGTGGTTCTTGTCGGCAATCTGCCAAAAAAGCTAGAAATCCGAGCAACTGCCAGCGCCATCTACCTAAGTGTCTGGCATGCTAATATTGATTGTTATAACAATCACGATGATAAAGTCGAAAAGACAATTAAAGTACATGCATATTCACCTTTATGCATACACACACACTCTCTCTCTCTCTCTCTCTCTCTTTCTCACACACACACACACACACACACACACACACACACACACACACACACACATATATATATATATATATATATATATATATATATGCATATATACATACATACATATATATATATATATATATATATATAAATGTATATATGCATATATATATATATATATTTATATATATACACATATATATAATATATGTGTATATATATACACATTTATAAATATATAAATACATAATGTATGTAGATATATGCATATATACATATAAACATACGCACGCACACACACACACACACACACACACACACATATATATATATATATATATATATATATATATATATATATATTATATATACATATACATATTTATGTATAATATATATATATATATCTATACCTATATATATGTATATATATATATATATATATATATATATATATATATATATATATATATATGTGTGTGTGTGTGTGTGTGTGTGTGTGTGTGTGTGTGTGTGTGTGCCTTACAACCACATGGAAGTTACCTATATACTCTTAGCAGAGCAGCGATAGAGAGGTTTTACAGACAATCTCCGTGGGCACTTGACAGGAATGAATCAGAAATTCAAGTCACAAATCAGGTTATCAAGGTTATATCTATTTGAGAAAGATGGTAGAATGTAGTAACGCATTTTAGTAGCGTGTCGACTTCACATCCCCGTGGTCGGCAGATCGAGCCCCGTCCAAGCTCGTGAGCTTCCACTGTCACCTGGCGGTTACTGACGTAGCTAGGCACTGCGTTGGGTAAGGATCAAGCTCAGATCGAGTCAACACTCGTTGGCACATTCTCTTACGAGTCAGCACATGCTGACACAGGCGGGCTCGCCTTAGTGCATACAAGCCCGGCGTAGCATCTGCTCCGCAAATCTGGCTTATCCTTATCTTCCTTTTACGTCTTCCTCCTCCCTCCACCTCCTTTCCAACGGGTACTCAAAAAAATACATCAACTTAACGCACAATTGTATGTATGTATATATCTATCTATCTATCTATCTATCTATATATATATTGACAACACACGCACACACATACAATATATACCAGGAAAGAGCCAACGGCAGGTAGATCGCTGTTGGATAAGACCCTTGCTTGTTCCCTCTGCTTCCATGGCCCCCAGTATGACATCGATGCGAAACCATATATATTTGTATCTCCAGTTATTAATTGAAAGTTTCCCAATGATTTTTTTGGTATGTATGGCCGTGTAGGATAGAAATAAGCATGAGAATTAGCTTCTTGCAATTACCCTACACAAGGGGAAATTAGGTATATTTCATAAGAGTTGTGCCATTTTCTTTCTTAACAGTGAAAACTGTCCTTATAACACTAATACCCCGAATGTCATTTCATATAATTTAGCAGTCATAAGAACAGTTGTTCAAAGTTTTTATCATACATTCAAGGTATTTGAGGTTTACCTACAGACTTAAATAAGGCAATAAAAACATCAAATTATGATTCAGTAGATGCAGAGGTTAAAAATAGACATATTACAGATAGAGCAAGTGAAAATTCACTAATGTAGATAGCAAATGAAAATCCGAGAGATGCATAATAAATTCAGAAGTCAGGTGCTATGCAATCAGTAGAGGAGGCAGCAGCTAACGTTCGGCCCAGAGGAACCCCAGTAGATGGCCGCAGCTACCATGTGCGGCGGACAAAGGAGGAGCTGGTGGCCAGTGCCCACCACCCCGGGGACGGCGCCGAAGGTGGGCAGAGGAATCACACATCGTGAAGTGTCCAACTGGAAGGGCATTGTTATTGTTAGCATTTCTTTAGTTGTAAAAAAAAAAAAAAAAAAAAATCATTTTCAATAGAAAAAAAACAAAAAAACTGAAAAGACTGCACGATCATCCAAACAAAACGGCAGCAGACCGAAGACTCACTTGTTCTCCCGAGATGATCTCGCGGC